>NC_057795.1:387862417-388162417 GCF_018294505.1 Triticum aestivum | reverse complement strand
AGAGGAAAGGGTGATGCAGCAAAGTAGCGTAAGTATTTCCCTTAGTTTTTGAGAACCAAGGTATCAATCCAGTAGGAGGCTCCTCAAAAGTCCCACGCACCTACACAAACAAACAAGAACCTCGCAACCAACGCAATAAAGGGGTTGTCAATCCCTTCACGGCCACTTGCGAAAGTGAGATCTGATAGAGATAATATGATAAGATAAATATTTTTGGTATTTTTATGATATAGATTGGAAAAGTAAAGATGCAAATAAAAGTAGATTGAAAGCTTATATGATAAAATATAGACCCGGGGGCCATAGGTTTCACTAGTGGCTTCTCTCAAGATAGCATAAGTATTATGGTGGGTAAACAAATTACTGTCGAGCAATTGATAGAAAAGTGAATAATTATGAGATTATCTAGGCATGATCATGTATATAGGCATCACGTCCGTGACAAGTAGATCGACTCCTGCCTGCATCTACTACTATTACTCCACACATTGACCGCTATCCAACATGCATCTAGAGTATTAAGTTCAATAAGAATAGAGTAACTTATTAAGAAAGATGACATGATGTAGAGGGATAAACTCATGCAATATGATATAAACCCCATCTTTTTATCCTCGATGGAAACAATACAATACGTGCCTTGCTGCCCTTGCTGTCACTAGGAAAGGACACCACAAGATTGAACCCAAAGCTAAGCACTTCTCCCATTGCAAGAAAGATCAATCTAGTAGGCCAAACCAAACTGATAATTCGAAGAGATGTGCAAAGATAACTTAATCACACATAAAATAATTCAGAGGAGATTCAAATATTTCTCATAGATAAACTTGTTCATAAACCCACAATTCATCGGATCTCAACAAACACACCGCAAAAAGAGTTACATCGAATAGATCTCCAAGAAGATCGAGGAGAGCTTTGTATTGAGATTCAAAGAGAGAGAAGAAGCCATCTAGCTAATAACTATGGACGCGAAGGTCTGTGGTAAACTACTCACAACTCATCGGAGAGGCCTTGGAGATGATGTAGAGGCCCTCTGTGGTCGATTCCCCCTCCGGCGGAGCACCGACGAAGGCTCCAAGATGGGATCTCGTGGATACAGAAGGTTGCAGCGGTGGAATTAGGTTTTCGTGGTCTCTTATGATGGTTTCATGGTACATGTGTATATATAGGAGGAAGAAGTAGGTCGGTGGACGCTCGAGGGGCCCACGAGGGTGGGGGGCGCACCGGGCACCCTCGTGGCCGCCTCGGTTGTTGCTTGACGTCCACTCCAAGTCTCCAGGTTTGCATTTGTTCCAAAAAGATCGCCACCGAAGGTTTCATTCCGTTTGGACTCCGTTTGATATTCCTTTTCTTCGAAACACCGAAATAGGCAAAAAAACAGCAATTCGGGCTGGGCCTCCAGTTAGTAGGTTAGTCCAAAAATGATATAAAAGTGTAAACTAAAGCCCGTAAACATCCAAAACGGGTAATATAATATCATGGAACAATAAAATATTATAGATACGTTGGAGACGTATTAGGCTCCCAGGAGCACACTAGCCGTGGAGGCGAGTGGTCCCAGGAGCGGCCTAGCCACGGAGGCGAGGGCTCCCAGGAGCGCCCTAGCTGCGGATGCGAACATGCCGAGCTAGCGGCGCTGGCGTCATTATCCCTCGACGACATGCCCGATCAGCTCAATAAGAAGGAGGAGTTCATCAACGGCTTGGTGGAGCTGCTGAAGGAGAGCCTCGACGACATGCCTGCTGAGCTCAATGAGCAGGGGGAGTTGACCGTCGGCTTGGTGATGCTGCTGAAGAAGAGCATTGCCTCGGATAAGAAGGCGACCGGCGAAATCCTGCAACTTCAGGAGGACAAGGCGAAGCTCTCAACGAGCTCGACCTCCCGAAGGAGGAGAACACCGGCTGGAAGAAGCTGCATGAGAAGAGTAGTTCCTTGATGAAGATGCTGCAGGCCCTCATCATGGAATAAATTGAGGAGTTGGCGAAGCTCTGCATCGAGCACCCGATTGCTGTCAAGGTACGTAATGCGGCCGTGGAACAAATGATGAAGGCTCGCGTCAAGAAATCCTGTGTCATGGATAGAATGAGGAAGATGGCGAAAGAGACGCGCAAGGAGATGGAGGTCGTGGAGGCGATGAAGAAGTAGTTACGACTCCGCGGCCAGCAACCCTTCATGTAGTAAAGAGCAGCGCCCCAGACTTGTTTGTGCATCTTCCTTCTTTTTTTAGGGTGATAATCTTCCTTCTTCTTTTGCTCCTATGTCTGTTCATTTGCTTCAGGTGTTTCGCCGCATGTTTCACGTTCTTTGCGAGGCATGAATAGAACTATGCTAACGATGAGCGGCGCCGTGGGATCGATGACTAGCAAATTAGATCACTTTTTATCGCCATATGGCACTGGGCTGCCGTGTTTCGTGCTCCTCCGTCGTACTAGTACTCTAGTGGAAAACTTGAGTATACCGCACGGTTCTTTGCTCCTCCTCAGGTCGTCGACAACATTTATACGAGCAATCAAATCACAAGGCCCCGTCTTCTAGCAGTAATGAGCCGTCAAATCACAAAGGCCCTCGCCTCTCGTGAAATCGACCAAGCGAGACTGCCCCGCCCTCTAGCCTTTTTAAAAAAAGTATACTTTTGTACAGTAGTAGCATCGATGGATTGTGCCATGGAGCAAAACTAACAAGATGAAATTAAAGAAAAAAAGGTGGTACATATAGAGAGCGCTCGTCGCCAAATTATGCATATAGTACTATTAAAAAAGCTAGTACATGCTTAAATGGGGTGCTAAATTCTATTAAAGAAATTAGCACACCTATTTAATTCTTGGGTTCTTATTATTTATGCCACTAGTTGTGTATCACTACTCAGTTTTGCCATTAGAAGTTACAACTACTAAAAAATGTCATGGATCCGTGATATGTTTGCTAAAAAAATGCAATTAGATATCTAAAAAATGCCATCATTCGGTTAGATGTTTGCTCAAAAATGCCATTAGACATTGTTATTTTCACGTCGAACCCGTTGACCATATTATATGACAAAATTAAGCCAATTCTCACAATGATAAGTGTGGCCCGCTTGTCAGGAGTAACCAAGCGAATAATTTTACAAGAAAATAAGAACACTGTTGGGATCAAGTAGGCCCCACACTTTATTGTACTGTAGTGAGATAGAGGGAGAGCTAGCATGTTGGTCCATATGTATTTATGTCATTATAACATGGCAAAAGAGATTTGAGTCACAATAATGGTGTCCAGCACAACACACCCTCAAATAAAACTAAGCACCCTGAAATTCTTTGACAACTAAACTGCTGGCTATATGATGTTGGCCATATATATTGTACGTATATAATGTGAAGAAACGAGTGGTAGTACTATACCAACTAAAAGATGAACTATAAGAAATACTAGTATGTACGTACTGAAGAGTTAAAGTAACGAGAAGGAACATAACATAGTTCTGCTGGGGGATCAGCACAACACACCCCTCAAATAAAACTAAGCAACCCTGAAATTAAACTAAGCAACTAATCCGGTAGACACTGCATTAGAACCACCATGAGCAACAACACCGCCACCTTACTCGGACTCCTCGTCCATGTGCTCGACTTCGTCCTTGTCCCACTTCCTCTTGGCCGATACTTCTTTGCTTGAACCGCACACTTGGCTCTTGCTCTTCATCCAACCCGTATAGATATTGAAACAAAGGTAGGCATCCATTGCAGCGTACTGGATGTGGTCTATATCTAGTACATTCCACTGCCATGCATGGCGATGAAACTTGTGCAGAGGTTTCTTTAGTTTACCGTATGAAGGATGAACCATGGCTCTTGCCAGGGTCAGCATTGAAGGCTGATCATAGGAGGGCACCAGCCCATTCTTCTGGAGGTCGAAGGGCTCACCTACAACGAGGCCTATCCGACCCAGGACTATGCTGTCATTCGTAAAGTCTACAATAATGAATTTGACTAGGCCTCCCGCGAGGAAGTTCTTAAATTCCTCGCACTCAACGTTGGCATGGCATATGTGGTAGACCAAGCATAAGTTATGCACGCAAACCTAGATCATAGCGGGCTTAATCTTCTCTTCCTCCTTTAGATTCTTCTCTTTGTCCAGGGCTATGGTGTACTCAACATCTAGCCCAGTGACCCACTCATCATTTGAATTTTCAAACATGCATCTGAAGCAAGCAAGGCATCCTTTCACCGTCGCGGAAGAACGGGTGTAGATGACATCGAACTCATCGCGGTGTTGGTTCTAACCTTGTACTCACCGTCGACCATGGAGATTTGGGATGCCATGGATTTGGGAGGAGGCTTAGGATTAGTGGAACTACTGTAATGTGAAAAGACGGGACGACTAGGAGTGAACTGCCGTAATGTTAAAGGACATCTGGGGACGAGTAGGAGCGAACTGCTAGCGATTTTTCGATTCTAAAAATGCTGAGTGGGGCGTGCGGATGGCAGGATAGTGGCTTTCCTGGTGGATAAATGGATTCATGCACAATACTATGGGGGCCCAATTAGATGTCATGTCTACTCGATGCCCAATTAAATGGCTTCATGCATCTGCGTGTTCGCATGTACGTCAAGCGTCTTGAAAATTATAGGTGATACAAAGCTTCCCATGCTCCCATGATACGGGATTCCGAGAGCCCTTGGATCTGATATCAAACGGTTGCATGGCGTGATTCTAGACCTATGGGTGAATATCCTATCCTAGAGGGTTATTCTGCAAAGTTTGAGCAACTTAGCATGCGACCGTTCGATCTCAGATCTAAGGGCTGCCAGCAGCCCGTATCATGGTCGTGCCTACCATGATCGTCACCTCGCTCGCACGGTCGCGGTCGCGCCCTTGGAGATTTCACATGGTGTGTTAGGCTATCTGATGTTGGCATGTCATACATAGTCATCACTTAGTCACTCATATAACAAGGTTAGCTATAAGGTTGGCTATAAGAGTTTTTTTACTTCTTTCTATCTGTTTCTTCGTAGTATTTATTGCATTTGCCAAGGGGTGACCTCTTACAATGAAATGGTGCTTAGATGAGGTGCTAAGTGCATTAAATGGCTTAGCAACTCAAGTCCCCAATGCATAGGTGCTTAGTTTTTGTTGCTAAGCTTGCTTCATTTAATTAGGTATAGACTCAAAACTGTCTTTTCACCTAAGTACACGCGCTTAGCACCGTTTCTTCCTGGGGTCACCAAACTAGTCTCTCTCTTCTTAATTAACTTTCCACATCAGACTTTACGCCTATGTGGCCGGCTTAGCACCTGTACAAGCAAGTACAATAGTGGGTTATAAGCCCGCTTACATGGCATTTGCATATGCGGAGGAGAGAGGCAAGGAAAAAGTGGAGGAGTGGGCTCTCATGCAAGAGCCAGCCTCTACACGTGCTCCTAGACAAAATCATTTAATACAAGGAGAGAGATATAGAGAAAGTGAGAAAAACCTTATAGCCAACCCTATTGTATGACTAATAAATAATACTACTAACTTTTGATGACATGGCATGTTTATATACTCATGCAGCACTAGCAGCTGGCTATACTATTAACCATGCTCTACATGGTGGAGCATTGGGAGAGGCACCTGTATACCATGGGGGTGGTCAGGAATCAGGAGACTCACGCCGGTCGTAGCGCCGCAGTTAAAATGATAATGGCAAGTCAAATCATGGGGCCCCACCTGTCTAGCAGTAACTCGCTATCAAATCACACATCCCTACGTTTGCAGTAGCCTACTCCTTCACCTTCTGGCATCTCCGTCGAACCGGCTAGATGGAACTGCCCCGCCTACCGCGCGGGAAAAGCCCTGCCCTTGACTTTTAGATAGTATAATTTTGTATCCATGGATTGCGCCATGGAGCAAAGCCTCAAGAAAATGGCGGTACACATGTACGGAGTATACAGTACGCCCGTCGCGTTCGCATCGCACCCCATACGGTCGGTCAGTCTCACATGCTGCTCTCCGAATGGAACGCGCGTCATATTGCGTTTGCACACACATGTGGGACCGCAATTGAGAACCGACCATAGGCACACTCCCCGACCCCGCAAGTCGGGTGAGTTAATAGAAGAGAGAGACGCGCGATAGTATTGGAGCAGTGTTGTACAGACATCGGTGCCTGGACGATCCCTGCATGACATGGAAGATTAGTTCGTCCATGCATATGACCAGAATCCAGCAAACACAGCTGGATTGGCTATCGTCTACATATCATGCAGGCTGTGTTTTACAAGGCTGTAGTTCTAATGAGAAATCTAAAAAAAAGGTTTCTTGTCATCTCGCAATATTAGGTGTCATGTGCTTCGAATCACTGCGAGGGTTAAACAACGACAACTGAGTTCCTCCAAGGCGCTGGTCATTGGGGGCACATGCACGAAGACTACCGGCTGCCATCTAGGTCAAACCAGCTATGTTAATTAGGACATCTATCGATGGACCCCTTTTCTACGAGTTTATCTTTAATTTGAGCTTTGATCCTCGTCTAGTTTGTCTGTCAGGATTCATGTTATCTCCTTGGGGCAGTGAGGTTATGGTTTCTTATGATGTGGCACTTTTTCGTGTTATATGTTAATCCGGTGCTTCAGATCAAAATGATGACAACTGCGCCTCTGGGGCACATGCATGAAGACTTCTCGACAATCATTGACGAGGTCAAGCCGGCTCCGGTAGATAAAAGAAAACTACTCCACTATATAGGCAGGAGCCTCCGCGCTTGCTTGCTAGTGTTGCTCTATTCACACTATCTCGTCCTCTCCAGATCTAAACACATCAGCGGTGGCCACACCCCCTCTCTGCTCCCCCCTGGTCACAGATCCAGCCGGATCCTCTCCGTCGGGGAAGGTGAGAAGGTGCAATATTCATGCGGTCATCCTCGGCGAGGGCTCTTACCCATGGCTGGGGTGTCCCAATCAGCATGCCTTGCCATTCTCTCCCACACACCGCTGGCTAGGGAGGGCCTTCGACCCTTCTTCCTTTCTACCGTAGTGTGGGCAGATTCAGCCTCCCGCCGCCCACCTAGCGACATCCCGGCAACCCTTAGGTATAACTTCCTTCGAAACCGGCCTTGCTCTACTTCCCCAGCTCCTGACATTGCTGCATTTGTATCTTTTACTATTTCTCAGGCCCCCTCATAGATAGGATCGGTCGGCTGTTCGAAAGCCACCTAAATTTTTACTGTTAAGAGGTAAAACTAGTTCATGCACTCGAATGTAGTACTACTTGGTTCAAACAAGGAAGAAAGGGGGTGGGGGTGGGGGAAGATTTGTTACCTAAATCTAGGACTTGGTCGAAAGAGGAAATAATGGGGGCGAAAAGTAGTAGAGACTGGCTATCCAACTGGTCTCTTGGTCTAATAAGGAAATAAAGGGAAATGCAGTACAAACTCAATATAAACCCGATCTATTGGTTGAAAAAGGAAAGAAAGTGGGGACTGGGGGACAAGTCAATAGAGTATGTCCAACACTAGATTTGCTAGCCTCACATAGTATAAGGTGGCTATACTGAACAAAAATGGGACCAACCCAGATATCCTATTCTGATGTTTGTTGCCCTGAGCCCCTCTTATGTAATGCCACTGGTAAAATGTAGCAGTCACACTGTTAAAAAGTAAGGACACGTTAAACAAATGTTGTTTTCAATGCAATGCCTCCAGTAATATGAATCAATGACGCTGTTTTTCACGTCCTGCTAAATTTCCATTAAGATAAGTTGCTTCTTTTTGTTAGAAATGCAATTGTCCTGGTCCGCCTACTCTCTCGTGCCCAAATACCAACTCTGTAGCAGCTGTTACTGTAATGTTGGTGGTAAAATGAAGCAATGGCACCATTAAAGTAATGTCGTATTTAACGGTTGTCATAGTTAATCCTAATGCCCACACTAATATCTACCAATGCCGCTACTTTAGAAATTTCTACTGTCCTTGTAGGATTGCCATTCAGATAAGGAACATGCTTCTTTTCATTTGATGTATGTTTCATCACTTGTTAGTCACCCTCCTTTCCACCTTTTTGTGCAAACAGAGATATACATTTCATGCTTGATCTTAGTTGAACTGCACAAATGATATCCAAATTATAGTTGAACATTCCATGAGCTTCACAACGAACCTTGATGTTCTTCAATTTTATTGCAACTAATGAAGAAGAAGCTGATGGCTCATGTGACATTGCTTCATTTTAGGTGAACTGCACAAAAAGGTCCCATGAATTGAATCATCCATGTTGGTGACTGGTTTCATCCCTTCTATGATGGCTGGCGTTGACTGCAGATATGGTTCCCATCACGAGGTATGTTCCTTTTGGTCCGACCGTTTGTCAAAGATCCTACATGTTGAGTCTGCTCTTGTGCTACTATTTTGGCACTGCCATGATAAAGCAGTAATGTTATCATTTTGCACCTTAATCTAGTGGCACTATTAATTTGAGGCAATGTTTTGGCACCGCTAGTGCCACTAATTTTTTATATATCAAAAGAGCGGATTTCCTCCAATTTCATTAAAGAAACCCAACCATAGGGAACCATTATCCGAGAACATCTCACTATAAACGGGCAGTTATGAAACTACTACTAGAACGGACTAAGTACTAGTAGGAGACAAGTTCGCCACATAAGCTAGGCAGGTAGGGGACGCATCACCAGCTCAACCAAGTTTAGATTACAACCCAAATGCTACCACAAAAACATCAGGGGGGAAGACAGGGACTGAAAGAGCCAGCTTCAGCATCCCAGTCTAAGCACCCTTGGCCTCCATCCTTGCGACGCATGGTACACCTCGCTTGCCACCTGCTCGACTCTAGTGCCACTGATAAAATGAAGTAATAATATAGTTAATATAGAGCGAGTGTCCTCTCTATCATTTTATTTCCAATGTAGATAAAGAAAAAGCTTCTCTTTTTTAGTATATGTTTCATCAACTAGTCCCATTGTTAATGTTTAAGCGTTTCTGTGAACCGGGGTGCTTAATTTTAGTTGATCTGCAAAAAAATAGAGATTGGAATGTCTCAAGGCCCCTCCTTGTACTACCGCTGTACACTGATGTTCATCACTGGCAGAAGGTGTATCGGGGAGAATTGGGTCAATTTCCAGTATGAGGCCTACCGTATGAGGTGTCGCAGGGCCCATCTCGCTCTAGCAACATGGCATACTATAATACTATTGCAATATTTTCTTATATTTATTAGTGTATGTTTCATCAACTAGTGCCACTATAATGTAATCACACTTTTTCATTATCTGTGCAAACAGGGTTATTCAGCTGCATTTTGGTGGAGCTGCACAAATGTACGGATGGAACCAGCATATATGCAGAGTGTGATGTGTGCCAAGTAAAAATTACCGACACCAACCATGCTCCATGCACGCATTGGCATCCACCACCACCGGTGGGATGTGTGGCGCTCTCTATGGACGGATCTTTCTCGGCAACAAATCCTCTAACCAAATACTAGTAGCTTATATTGGCAGTTTTCTAGGGAGTACTCTTTTCTGAAAGAAGCACCAATCTATTTTTCTTTATTTGTACACAGTGTCACAACTTTGACCCAAAGGTCTAGAGCTATTTTAGGGTGATTGACGTAGTACTTAGAGACTGATTGTAAGCATGATTTTCATTAGTCGTCACACTGATTGTAAGCATGAGCAGATGGAAGATTAGGTTAGTGTGAAGCTTACCTTAAACCCTACCGCCGCCATTGAAACAAGGCGAGCATTGAGGGAATCGTGGAGAACGACGGGGAAGTGATGTCGCGCCATCCGGTCTCCTCTTGCGGTGGGCGAACGAATACTCCTGTGGCTCCGGCTAGCTCTGCACCCTCACGAATGGAAGACCGTACTCGATCGATTGGTTATCCTCTGGATGCTCGACCTTCGACCTGTACACCACCACCTCCGCCTGACTTTCGCCTCAGCCGAATCTGTCTGCTCCATTGCCCAGAGGAGATACTCGATGAACTCGAAGGACTGCGGCATGACTGCCGCCGAGGAGTACATCCCCGCCCTCATCGCCATCGTCTTGCTCTTTCGCATACATTGCCACATGGCCCTCATCATCCTTGAAATCTCCCACCCATTGCCAAACCAAGTAAGGATCTCCTTCAACCTGGCTAACTTTGCCTGGTCACCGCCGGCGATCTACCCGATTCGCTGCTGCATCCTCTCCATAGATGTCCTTCTGAGAGGTCCGGTGCTAGCTTTGGAAGATGGGAGGAGAGGCGATGGTCTTGCAATAGAGAAGAGGGAGAGGCAAGACAATGGTTTTGGAATGGAGAAGATGGAGAGGAGAGGGGGTGGTTTTGCAATGGAGAAGAGGGAGAGGCGAGACGGTGGTTTTGGAATGGAGATGATGGAGAGGGAAGGAGGTGGTTTTGCAATCAAGAAGAGGGAGAGGAGTGTGCGGTAGCAATTTAGGACTGGACGAGAGGGCCAACACGCTGTGACTGGATCAAAATCAAAATCAATTTACCCTTCAATTAAGAAAGCAACTCCACATTAACTAGTCTCCCTTTTATTCTGGGTCATAATTGACCATGATTTTCACAAATAAAATATATGTTATACGTTGCAAAAATAATGTAATTTGGAAGTACATTCAGATATGAACCAAACGATACAATTTTTGGTGACATGCATTTACATTTTGCTTGTCAAATACAGTACGTGGTCAAACTTTGACCCAAAATACGCAAAACAAAAAAATACTTCCAAGACCAGCACCGCTCCTCTCCTCTTAAACAACCACCTCTCCTCTCCGCTTAAACCACTGCGCACTCGACATTGGAGTATAAAAGTGCAGACAATGTGATTCTTAAAGAAGAAACTGCAAGTTTCAATTTCAGATAAGAAACTGCAAGTTTCAGAGGCAGAGCATTTATATTAAGACGCCCAACATCATGTTGGAAGTTTTATTCATGGTCGAAAATGGAACTAGCAGCCAGTTAACATCGTGCTGATCAACATTCATGCATAGCACATCTTCATATGATGCATAGTCAAAAAGATATGCTATTTTCAAAATGCCCACACAATGCCGAGTGTGCGAAAAACAGAGAAAATGAGGGACGAAATTTTGGCAAGTGTTGGACATGGTGTGCGTAGATGATAGTGGGGACCCACATGCCAATAATGGCAAAGGCAAAAAAACCGGAGATATTTTCCCTGCATCAGGTTGAATCGAACCCAGGTGGAATAGCGGTCAGGTAGTGTCACTTGGCCACTGGGCTAGTTCAGTAGTTTCTGTAGAAATAAGGCATTGCCTCTGGTTGTTCGTTCTCTTCCTATGCCTTTGTGCGCAGCCATGGCGCCGCTATCTGCCATTGTGAACATGCTGAACTAACGAGAGGAATCTGTAGAGGGCTGTACGTGGAGAGGCGGACAGTCGGGACCCACCAGGTCTATGGCCGTACGCAGCAAGTGCCTCATTGAAAAAAATACTTCCTCCTAATGCTATACTGACGTTGGGTCCCACGGGTTTGTCAACATAGTTACATTTTTTGAGGTGCTTCAACGTAGTTACTAAAGGAGATAAATTTAACAATAAAGTCGGGGAGCTGGTAGGTATCATTTATTATCAGTGGGCCAGCAAGTATCAGCTGGGTCGTGGGACGCCCCGTCTAGGCTTACTTTTTTAACACGCGCATCCCACGACATGCCGGTTTGTATTTTCTTGACGGTCTTCATGTATCGACCGGCCTATGGACCTCCCATCCGAGGTTTTATTTTTCCTGAAACATCGGCAGCCCAACTTACATATTTTTGTTGAAGAAAACGCAGAGGTCTGTTCTATTTTTCTATATAAGAATAGGAATGTGAGGTCCAACTTATGTTTCCCTTCTAACTATATTATATATATTTAAATTATTTTATATGTTATTATATATTATCGTTATTGTCATCATATATTTAACAGATACTTATAATAAAACAATACCCCACATCTTATTAACTTATAAAAATAATTTTTTAACAATAAAATCCTGGATTTTTTACATTAAGGCGACGAAAATCTTGGTGATTGTGTACAAACGCTTGGTAAGATTTAAGGACCGATGTAATAATAGATCACTTATTATTTAAATATATTTATAACAAAATGCTTGGCCCTGTTTATTTTTTGATAACATTGTTGCGCCCAACCCAACATTATAATTAGAACCAGCGCAGCAAAATCCTGTATTTTGAGAAAGTGCAAATGGGCTGTAATTTTTTAAGAAAAAATGAATGGGCCGCATGGATGCTACATTATTTGTTCAGCCAGCCCAAGAAATTTGTGTATTTAGAGAAAGTGAAAATGGGCTGTAGTTTAAAAAAATGGGTCGCATGGACGCTACATTATTTGTTCACCCAACCCAGCAAATGGATTGTAATTCTAAAAAAAAGATCAAATGGACTGTAAATTCTGAAAAATGGGTTGAATATGTGCCACATTTTTGGAGGCTGAAATGTGGGCCAATAGGTCGAAGCCAACGCAAGTCGTTGTCAACTTAGTCAACAAATGATTCTGACATCGTTCGCCGTTGGATTTACATCCAACGGCCGTCATCCATCTTCAATCTCTCATCTTCTTCCCCTAGCGCCGCCGGGACCACCTGTTCCCCCCTCCTTGTGCTAGTAGCTCTGCTTAGCACGCTTCACTGTGAAGCGCTACCCCACCGCCAGCCAGGTCATCCCTCCACCCCTCCACACCTCCTGTTCTTCTTCACCGACTGCCGAACCATGCCGCACCAGAACCAGTTAACCCTCGTACATCTCTCCGTCTTCCCATCTCCAGCTCGTTGCTGTCTAGGGCATCGCCCTTGTCCACCACCTTGGATGCGCTCGACACGGCGTGGTCAACACACACAAAAATCAATACTCCCCCTGCTAGCTGGGACTCACCATAGTGGGAGACTAACTTGTGGGCCTACTAAGTTGACAGGGACGGAGGGCTTTGTCAACTTAGTCAATATGAACGATTCCAGCTCAAGTGACCGTATGATGTCCATCCAACAGTCGTAGTGCTTCTTCAGCCTCTGGTCTTCTTGCTCCAGCCGCCCAAACCAGCGCCGGTCGTGCTGCCTTCTCCTACCTCCCGTGGCCGGCTGTGCTGCCGTGGAGGCCTCACCGCCCCCTACTACTCCCATCGCTGGCCAGGTCGTCCCTCTACTCACCCACACCCCTTGTTATTCTGCGGCGACGGCAGCCGGACCAGTGAACCCTCGTACTCCTTTCCGCGTGGGCATCCACTGCCACGTCTTCCCCGGCTCCGCGTCGTCCCCTTGCTAGGCCTCGCCGTCGTCCACTGCCTTGGTGCTCTCGGCGCAGCATGGTCAATGTGGTCAAGGAACGACTTCCATCAGAAGAGTAATGTACGTGGAGAGGCTGATAGCTGGGTCCATGACCACAACAAGGAAATGCCTCCTTATTATGCGTAAAATAATAATTCCTCCACCTGACAGCAGGGACCCACTGGATGGGCCACAGTATTTCACAAAAAAACATTCCCCCCTGACTGCTGGGACCCACCAGCTACATCTTTGCATGCAAGGAAGTGCCTCCTTATCCTCTCTGACAGTCGGGACCCACCTGGTCGAAGCGTATGTAGCGTTGTCATTCTGGTCGTGAACGTGTATGTACATACTGGTCGATCGGTCTGTCTACAGGCTGCAGCGATGAACCGTAGCAGAGTAAGAAAGGGCACGTGTTGTAGTAGAGGCATGCACGTAGCATGTACACGTATGTACAACCAGGGTGCAAGAAAGTAAATACGGCCACTTATGGACATACGGGCTGGGTCTCGAACGCCTACTCGCGCATACGTATGGCCAGGGCTCATGTACATGGCTGGATCGGAACAGAGAAGCTATGTCGTCATGTTCATCGGGAGGCAACAAAATGCGTCGTGTTCATCGGGAGCCAACCGGCTTGGACGGAACTGCCAATCGAAATGAGGCCTAGCGTACCACAGAACAATGGAAACGACCTTGTTTTCAATCGCCTATGATCAAAACAGGATCCTGTTCACCGGGAGGGGTGTGGCGTACCACAAAACAGAGGAAACATACTTCTCTTCGACCTCCTATGGTCGAAACGGGGTCCTGTTGATCGGGAGGGGTGTGGTGTACTGCAAATAGGAGGAAACAGATTTGTGTTGGAGCGCTACGGTCGGAACGGGGGTCCTGTTCATCGGGAGGGGTGTGGCGTACCACAAAACGGGACTCCACGGGCTACTGTTCATCTCCACCGTCGACCTCCTCAGCCTCCACGGGCAACTGTTCACCCACCATCGACCTCCTCCAGCCTCCACTTGCGACTGTTCATCCATGGGCTCCTGTTCATCCATCCTCCACCGCTCCTCCACCGGCTACTGTTCAACCAGCCCTCTCCATGGGGTCATGTTCAACCACCCCTCCACGGGCTATTATTCAACCAGCCCTCCACGGGGTCCTTTTCAGCAAGCCCTCCGCGGGTCCTGTTCATCCACCCCCAACCTGCTTGATCGGGGTCCTGTTCATCCAGCAGCAACGGCCTCTACTACCACATGGTCCTGTTCCTCCAATCCCCACCAGGAACTGTTCATCCACCCCCCAAGAATGCTCACTTTTCATCAAGAGGCAGCAAGTTGGATCGACATCAGTTAGCAGCAGTAGGAATCGCTCGATCGTGTTCAGTTAACATCCAGGGATCGATCGATTGCTCGGGTTCAGTAACGCATAGCCTGCAGTGCAATCACTCGGGTTTAGTTAGAGCCCAATGCCTCGCACCCATGCGCATACGTGTATGAGAGAAACACGCATTAGTCAGCCCCCAACCACCCACTGTAACCGGGAACTCCCCAATATTTTCCTCGCCCTCGCTTATACCACAGGTTTTTCCATCATGGACGGCCCAAAGAATGTCATGCAGCTGCGTCTCCGGCCCTCCCAAGATGAAAAACCCATTTTCTATCATGATTTTTTGTCATAGAAGTAGGATCCCACCACATCTATGATGATACCGGGTTTTGTCACAATTATCGTCATAGAAGTGTCATAAGCATGATAGATTCTTTTGTTCGACCCAAAATGTCACGGATGTGTCTTTTTTTTGTAGTGGATCGTTATGATTATTCACTTTATATCAATTGCCCAACAGTAATTTGTTCACACACCGTGTGCTATGTTCAAGAGAGAAGCCTCTAGTGAAAACTATGGCCCCCGGGTCCATCTTTATCATATATTAAAATCCAAAAATACTTTGCTGCAATTTATTTACCTTTATTTTATTTTGTGTTTTTGTTTATCTATCTATCACTATGAGATTTGATCCTTGCAATTAACCGTCAAGGGATTGACAATCCCTTGTTTGCGTTGGGTGCAAGTATTTGTTATTTTGTGTGTAGGTACTGCTAATGAGGTGTTGTGTGGTTCTCCTATTGGATTGATAACCTTGGTTCTTAACCGAGGGAAATACTTATCTCTACTGTACCGCATCATCCTCTCCTATTCGAGGAAATACCAACACAACTCACAAGTAGCAGGAAGAATTTCTGGCGCCGTTGCGAGGGAGACATCATCAACACCTATCAAGTACCATGGCGTAAACTTTTGTCCCCTTGTATTTATTTTATTTGCCATTTCCCTCTCGTTTCCATCTCACCCACTTCTAAATTTTTTTTACAAAAAAACACAAAAATATTTTCCGTTTGCCTTTTTGCTTGTTTGCTTGAGGTTGCTATCATGTCTGAATTTGTTATTGAAAAAGGAGAGGATGGTAACATCCCTAGAGCTGAAATTCGCCAAAATTTGGACTCTGAAATCTTTGTTGTGGGGCATGGGAACATTATAGGGAAAAGTGTTATCCAAGAATTCTTTAATTGCACAGGGACATTGGCTTGTGATGATATTCCTATTCTCAAAAGAACCAAGAGTTACGCTGAAGCAATTTCAGCGCTTGTACTTAAACTTGAAAGAAAATTTATGTGTACTCACCCCACTTTGCAAAGATTGTTCTATGAGTTACCTGTTATCAAACACCCTAGGGCTAAGAAGATAGCTACTCTCATCCTGATGAATTTGATTATATAGTATGTGAGGCTAGAGAAATCTTTTATTTTTATAATATGAGCCATGAACATCGTGTCATAGATGAAATTTTGTATCCAGAAGATTATTTGTTGAGGCATTTTTTCCATGATAGTCATACCTTTGATGAAAATACTAAAATGGAAGTTCCTCCTATATATATTATCCAACAAATTTTCAATGGTATTAATCAACAATTTTCTTGGATAGTAAAGGGAAACCAACAAGGATTTGAGGAAGGTTGTTTTGATAATGCTAAAATCATGGTTAATGATGTGTTTCCCATTCTTTTTGAAAAGCCTCCCGATGAACCCGTGCCTAATGATGCAAAAACTAAGGATGCAACACTTGAAACTATGCAATACGTGTAGCTTGGGGCATAAAACAATAACGCTTGTTGGGAGACAATGCAATAATTACCTTATTTTTTCTTATTATTTTCCTATTTTTGGTGTGTACACAATTATGCTACTGCTATGGTTGTGTTTTTGTGTTTAAATTAGTGTTGTGCCAAGTAAAGCCTTTGGGATGATAGTTGCTTTGATTTTGTGAGAAAACAGAAACTTTTGCACCTGGTAGAAGAATTGTTGAGATTTACTGGAGCGTGATAAAATTTTGATTTTTTTACACATGACTGATATACAAATTTCCCATGTTGTCCTAATTGTACCTATTTAGAGTTACAGATGTATGGTCATCGTTCAAACCATTACAGACTATTCTGTTATTGACATATTCTATTTTCGTTGCGTTGCTTGCTTGTTTTGATGAATCTATGGATTGTATCAGGGGTTATAAGCCACGGTGAAGTTAGAATAAAGTAGGTATAATGCAATAATAAAATATGAATGGGTTTACAACAATACCTAAAGCGGTTTTTGTTTGATTAATACTAACGAATCTCATGAGTTTTCTGCTGAGTTCTGTGTGTTGAAGTTTTCAAGTTTTGAGTGAGATCACGATGGATGAAGGAATAAGGAGTGGCAAGAGCCTAAGCTTGGGTATGCCCGAGGCACCCCAAGGTAATATTCAAGGACTCCCAAGCATCTAAGCTTGGGGATGCCCCGGAAGGCATCCCCTCTTTCTTCTACCAACTGTTGGTAAATTACTTGGAGCTATATTTTAATTCATCACATGATATGAGTTTTTCTTGGAGCGTCATGTATTATATGAGTCTTTGCTTTGTTTGCTTTTTAGTTTGCCACAATCATATTTGCTGTACATACATTTTTGAGAGGGACACACATTATTCATGATTTGTTAGAATACTCTATGTGCTTCACTTATATCTTTTGAGATAGGCAGTTGCTCTAGTGCTTCACTTATATCTTTTAGGGCACGACGGTGGTTATATTTCAAAGAAATAGTTTCATTCTCATGCTTCATTTATATTATTTTGAGATTATATAATAGTAATGGGAATATGCACAAGTTATGAATTTGGTCCTAATATGATAGGTATTCAAGAGGGATATAATAAAAACTTTCATGTAGATCACTAAATATGATAAGTTTGATTCCTTGCAATAGTTTTGCGATATAAAGGTCGTCATATGTGGATTGTGCTAGTGAGTAATTGTGGTTTAGTAAGAATATTGGTGTCAAGGTTTGTGATTCCTAAAGCATGCACGTATAGTCTCTCATTATGCTATGAAATTGGAGCATGATTTATTATTGATTGTCTTCCTTATGAGTGGTGGTCGGGAACGAGCAATGGTCTTTTCCTACCAATCTATCCCCCTATGGGCATGTGTGGTAGTAGTTTGCTTCAAGGGCTAATAAACTTTTGCAATAAGTATATGAGTTCTTTATGACTAATGTGAGTCCATGGATTATACACACTCTCACCTTTCCGCAATTTGCTAGCCTCTTCGGTACCGTGCATTGCCCTTCCTCACCTTGACATGTAGTGCAAACTTCGTCGTGCATCCAAACCCTGTGATATGATACACTCTATCACACATAAGCCTCCTTATATCTTCCTCAAAACGGCCACCATACCTACATATTATGGCATTTCCATGGCCATTCCAAGATATATTGCCATGTGAGGGTGTCCCGGACTAAGGGGTCCTCGGGATGCCGACCTATCTCTCATGCGCCGGACTGATGGGCCACTCTTGGTCCACTAAAGGAAGACCGGATTGCAAGTGACTCTATGCTCTAGAAGGAAACCTCTGAAGACTTGGAGTACCCTCCAAGCCTGGTTTAGCGTAACCAACATGTTTATCTCCTAATGATGACTGAGCATACACTACTGCAGGATGCTGCTAATGCGACACTACAATCAGAGACCCTTAGACGAAACTATGTGCGATGTATTAATCGCAAATGATGTCAAAAAGATGCAAAACATTTGCGATGGCGGATACATCAAACATGGTTCCGATTTTAGTTGCGTGTGCGATGCGGGGATACAGTTCAGTTCAATGAACTGTTTGCGATGAGCCAGAACAGCAGAAACGGGCAGCCAGATCAAGGTGTGTGCAATATACGACATACAGTTCACTCGGACAAACTGTTTGCGATGAGGTGAAACAGCAGAAACGGGCAGCCAGATGAAGGTGTGTGTGCGTTATATGACATACAGTTCACTCGGATGAACTGTTTGTGATTAGGCAACACAAAAGAAACGGTCAGCCAGATCAAGGTGTGTGCGATATACGGTATACGGTTCACTCAGATGAACTATTTTTGATTAGGCAATGCAGCAGAAATATTTCAGCCAGATCAAGCCGTGTGCAATGGAGGGCATACAGTTCATTCTGATAAACTATTTGTGTTGAGCCAAGAGAACAGAAATGTTTCGTGTAAACAAGATGTGTGTGATATGCGGCAAACATCCAAATACATAGGTGGATAGTACACATATGATATTTCCACACACCAAAGTAAACTATTACATGCATAATTAACTAGGATAAACGATCATCTGATCATCATCTACTTCTTGTGACGCTTGCCGCCACTGCTCTACTAGGATAAACAGAACAATATTCTTTATCGTGAATAGTGTGCTCTGTTGCGCACACAAGTATATGGATCATAGCCTTGGGCGAGCAATGTGTCGGCACACATCGTGCTAGCTCGATGTTCCTTCTATGCTAAGTTTCCATTAATTGACGGTGTTTTATGAACACGCCACCGTTTCCTGCCATTTCCTCACCGGTTTCCCACCGCCACCCAATGATATTGCGCATAAACCTAGGGGGCGCATGACGCACAGAGGCAACAAGCGCAGCGTGTAGGACATCCACCTTTTCCAAGCATGCCAACCCACCAAAGCACCGCCTCTACCATCAACCTCCTCGATGAGGAAAATGAGAAGGCGCCACAAACCATCGAGGCTGAGGCGCTCCCTAGCCCGTCGAGGCTGATGCGCTCCACGGCAACATGATGGACGGTGTCGTGATGCGCGTCATCGCCAGGGTTGAGCAGACCCTTGGCGCATGGCGCTTTAGCGCCATGAATCAAGATAGGCATGCCAGCGCCAAGAGGCTACAACTCACCGCACAAGATGATCGATGGTGCTCCACAAAGCAAGCTAGGCGCGTCCGCGCCTATAGGTTGTGGCTCGCCGCATAGCGAGACCGTTGGAGTGCCGCCAAGCAAGAGGCGTGGCGCGCCGCACGGTAAGAGCGGATCCATCGGCACTTGCCTACTATCGATAGGGCGTCGCAGCTGGGTACACATCCCGTCAGTACCCCCATTCCTCGCCAGGAGTGGGCAGAGGCCATCTGCATCGTACTTGCACCAGAGGCCGGTCGCGCCGTACTTGCACTGAACACCCGCCGCACCATTCGCGTGGGTTGCGTTGTTTGCCTTGTCCGCAGCCTGCTCGATGCCAATGTGCTGGTCGTTAGGCTCGACCGCCTCCTTCACCTGGGAACAATAGAGGAACATGGTCATTGCATCCTCGAGCTGGTGATCTCCAGTGAAATAGCCAACTAGGAGCTCGAGATCGCGCTCCAGATGTACCACGAGTGTGTCGACCGCTTGGACGAATGCCTGCACGAGTTCAGGCTGAGCCAAGAGCTACCATAGGCAAGGGCTGTTGGTCATGGCCGCATTTATTTTGTTGATCATTTCAGCGTGGAGCGCTATGTATTCACAACAATCATAATATTGCTTTGTTTCAAGGTGTGTACTCTGTTTTCTGTTCTTATATGTTCTGTTTCACTGTGTGTATAGGCTTTCCATTCTGTATATGTGGATGATAATAGCCAGATACAAATTAGTATACAAAAACAGATAGAAACATGGAATTCATAATACATATTTATTATTCATTAGTTCATCACAGAATATATATAATATCATCACTTATACGTGATGATACTTAACTACCATGTACAATGCATAAAATTGAAAAATGAACAATACTAAAAGTAATAATCCCTCCTGGGGGTAGTATTCCGGCAGCCCCTTGCCAGCAGCTCCCTGGTGCGTGGCGTCTTCCCAGCGCGGAGGCAGTACTCTGCCTCCTCCTCCTCGCAGTGCTTGACATACCGATCTGCCTCTTGCTGGCGGACGAGCGCGAACGATCTTGCCATTTTGTTGGGCACCCACTGGAGCTCCTCGTCATGGAACACTGGAGCTTATCGACCCACCTCCATGCAGCGATGAGGCGCCTAGAGCCTTTGACCTTCCTCGTGAAGTACCCTCTTTGTACACCTCCTCCGCACGACGACGCACCTGCCCCCAAAGCTCCACTGCCTCCTTTTTCTAGGCGGTCTCACAGGCTTCACATGCCGCCTGGTACTTAGCTTCCTCCTCTGCTATCTCCTTCTTGAACGCCACTTGCCCGAATTTCTCAGCTGGCGGCAATGATTTCCAATGACAAGGATTATACTGGCCCCAAAACCACTCCAAAGTTGGGGGGGGGGGTCTAGCGCAACCTCGTCCGGTGGCCCGTAGGGGTCCTCCTCGTTGCTGCTCTTCAACTGAACATCCTCGGGGGGCAGCGCCTCCTCGTCCGCGCGTGGGCAGATCGATGGCGCCATGGCAAAGATTTGTGTGTGTGAGAGAGGGAGGGCGAGCGAGCGGAGGATGTAGATGAGAACGCAGGCGGGACTACATGAGCAAGGTAGTATTTATTGGCAGTCAAAATCTAGATCATCGGGAACAGTACACACGGCGGTCGCTAGAATTTACGAGTAATGTAGTTTGAATTGCACATGATTCCCACATCAAAAGCCATGTGTGAACTTAATAGCTGATGGTTTCCAATACAGAACTGCGTCTGATTAATAACCCGCGCCACTCACCTTCCAAACCTCGAGGCACGAAATAGAGTGCCAATCGTTTGGGGCCCGGTTGTCTTGCCAGATATTTACATTTTCTTTCCTCATATAAGGGGCGAATGCTTATTTCATGTTACCATAGCACTCCATGCATGTGTCCAAGCCGTGGCACCAATATGTTTGAAAATTCCTTCCAGTTTACTTCACATGGAATTAATTTGCACACAACAAGTACACAAATATGATTTTTCAAACCGTTATGGTTAGGTGTTGCATGTACATGTAGTTCAAATTTGAATTACGATCATTAAATGGCTAGAAAATCATTGAATGCCTTAAAAAGGTCAAATAACCCCTGGAATGACAGTTGTATTAGTGCACGTTAACTCTAGAACTTTTTTGAAGGCCATAAGAGGAAGATATCGCTGGTTCGTCATCAAACATGCATTGTGCCCTCTCGGAACCATGCCCCTTCTAGTGAGTTGTTCCAGTTTGTGAGGGGTGTGTGTCCAAAATTTTGTCAAACATGCCAGTTTTTTACCACACCATCGTGGTGCCATGCTATTACATCAAGCAAGGTTTCATGTGTTTGTGATCATTTTTTATTCTTCTTGGAATTTAAATACCATGCCATGCACTCGATGCTTTGTGTCCAAGTCGTGACACCAATATATTTGAGAATCTTCCAATTTACTGCACATGGAATTAACTCGAGCACAAGTACAAAAATATGAATTTTCAAAACCATTGTGGTTAGCTATTGCATGTACATGTAGTTCAAATTTGAATTACGGTCATTAAATGGCTAAAAATCACTTAAATGTCTTAAAAAGATCAAATGGCCCCTGAATTTTTTTTTTGACATGGCAGTTGTATTAATGCATGTTAACTATAGACCATTTTTGAAGGCCATAAGAGGAAGCTATCGCCGGTTCGTCATCAAAGATGCATTGTGTCCTCTTGGAACCACGAGCCTTCTATTGAGTAGCTCCGGTTTTTCTGAGGGTGTGTGTCCAAAGTTTTGTCGAAAAGGCCAATTTTTTTACCAGAACATCTCGGTGGCATGCCATTACGTCAAGCTCATGTATTTCTGATCATTTTCTAATTTTTTGGAATTTAAATGCCATGGCACTCCATGCTTGTGTCCAAGCCGTGACACCAATATGTTTGAAAATTCCTTCCAATTTACTGCACATGGAATTAACTCGCAACAAGTACACAAATATGATTTTTCAAACCTTATGGTTAGCTGTTGCATGTACATGTAGTTAAAATTTGAATTATGGTCATTAAATGGCTAGAAAATCAGTTAAATGTCTTAAAAAGGTCAGATGACCCCTGGAATTTTCCAAATTTTGACATGACAGTTGTATTAGTGCATGTTAACTGTAGAAAATCTTTGAAGGCCATAAGAGGAAGATATCGCCGGTTCGTCATCAAAGATGCATTGTGCCCTCTCGGAACCATGAGCCTTCTAGTGAGTAGCTCCGGTTTGTGAGGGGTGTGTGTCCAAAATCTCGTCAAACAGGCCAATTTTTTTACCACAGCATCCTGGTGGCATGCCATTACGTCAAGCAAGGTTTCATGTATTTCTGATCATTTGTTAACTTTTTTGAATTTAAATGCCATGGCACTCCATGCCTGTGTCCAAGCCATGACACCAATATTTTTGAAAATTCCTTCCAATTTACTGCACATGGAATTAACACGCACACAAGTACACAAATATGATTTTTCAAACTTTTATGGTTAGCTGTTGCATGTACATGTAGTTCAATTTTGAATTACGATCATTAAATGGCTGGAAAATCACTTAAATGTCTTAAAAAGGTCAAATGACCCCTGGAATTTTCCAAAATTTGACATGACAGTTGTATTAGTGACGTTAACTGTAGAAATTTTTTGAAGGCCATAAGAGAAAGCTATCGCCGGGTGGTCATCAAAGTTGCATTGTGTCCTCTCGGAACCACAAGCCTTCTAGTGAGTAGCTCCGGTTTGTGAGGGGTGTGTGTCCAAAGTTTCGTCAAATAGGCCAATGTTTTTACCACATCATCCTGGTGGCATGCCATTACGTCAAGTAAGGTTTCATGTATTTCTGATCATTTTTAATTTCTTGGAATTTAAATGCCATGACACTCCATGCCTGTGTCCCAGCCGTGACACAAATATGTTTGAAAATTCCTTCCAATTTACTGCACATGAAATTAACTCGCACACAAGTACACAAATATGATTTTTCAAACCATTATGGTTAGTTGTTGCACGTACACATAGTTCAAATTTGAATTACGGTCATTAAATGGCTAGAAAATCAATTAAATGCCTTAAAAAGGTCAAATGACCCGTGGAATTTTCCAAATTTTGACATGACAGTTGTATTAGTGCACGTTAACTGTAGAAAAATTTGGAAGGCCATAAGAGGAAGCTATCGCTAGTTCGTCATCAAAGATGCATTGTGCCCTCTCGGAACCATGCGCCTTCTAGTGAGTAGCTCCGGTTTGTGAGGGGTGTGTGTCAAAACTTTCGTCAAACAAACCAATTTTTAACCACACCATCTTGGTGCCATGCCATTACGTAAAGCAAGGTTCCATGTGTTTTTGATCATTTTTTAATTTTTTGGAATTTCAATGCCATGGCACTCGATGCTTTGTGTCCAAGCCGTGACACCAATATGTTTAATAAATTCCGTCCAATTTACTGCACATAGAATTAACTCGCACACAGGCATTCAAATATGACTTTTCAAACCGTTATGGTTAGCTGTTGCATGTACATGTAGTTCAAATTTGAATTACGGTAGTTAAATGGCTAGAAAATCACTTAAATATCTTTAAAAGGTCAAATGACCCCTGGAAGTTTCCAAATTTTGACATGACAGTTGTATTAGTACTCCAATTTTCTCGTACATTTAAAACACCATCTGGTGCCACTGTACCCCAAATTCGCTCTGACAACTAATACAAAATATGAATAACATCACATACAGTTTGTTGTAGGGACAGTTTGCGATGAAAATTCGTGTGTCTACTTATGTCTTCCCCCATAAGCTTCGCCAGCTTCGTCTGCTCTTGTGTCTGTCACCCCCGAATCCACGAATCCTAGATCCCCATTCCTGCAATCCCTTCTTGCTAAGAATGACGTCATGGGAATGCTTTGTGAGGGCCCGTATGGTGGCTGTGTCCTCCCCAAGCGCGGCCGCCTACGCCGAGAGCGCGGCGGCCTACACCGAGAGCGTGGCCGCATCCCTCGAGAGGGCATCTGCGGCAACCGACAGGGCAGCTGCAGCAGCCGACAGGGCGGCAGCAGCAGTCGAGACGGCTGCAGCAGCAACTACGATGACACCTGCAAATGCCTAGAGTGATCGAGCTACCGTCCGCATCGCCGATGTCGCCTTGGCCCCAGGTCGAGGCCATCCATGCCAAGATCGAGGACACACACGCCAAGATATTCTAGGCCACCTCGGAGTCAAGCATGCAACCCACGTCCGAAAAGGCGACATAGGCCATGGAGCACTTGCTTCCTCATGAGATCGCCGAGTGGGAGCTAGAGACGCAGGAGGCGGCGGAGATCGAGGAGCACCAGGAGGAGGAGTTGCGTGTGGCTCGGGACGAGGTTGAGAAGAGCCTGTCTGTCGAGGAATCGGTGGTGGAGTACCAGCGCGAGCTTTGGCGCAACCACTACTATGAGTACTACAACCTTGAGGACGACGCCGAGGATGAGGACGAGGACGACAACATGGTCGACTTTAGCCAGGGGACGCGGAGTACACCAATGGCGGCACGTCGCCATGGCAAGTCATCGATGTCTCATCTTACATCGGTGAGCCGTAGGGCGGCGCGGCAGTGTCTTTGTTAAAATTATTCATACTTAGCCTTTGTTTATAACGCTGGTCTTTTGTTAGAGCAATGTTTAGGTCAACTAGCTCTATTTAATTACTAAAATTGCTAGATTCAGTAACTTTGGTCTTTGTGTTGTAGGCTCTTTTGTGTGCCCAAATTAGCAGGCGATGTTAAATTATGCAATGACGTTGTATCCAGGGAAATTTACACCAATATTTGAATGATTAAACTCATCGCATGCGTGTAAAGCAGAAGAATCATTTGTGATGCACACATTCATTCAAAGTGATTGGTGTCCGGCTGTACCGCGCGCAAAGTTTCCCTCCACCTTTCGATTTTTTGGCCTACCGCCAAAATATCTACCCTCCTCCCCACCTCCTTTTCTCCCCGACCACAAGTCAAAATTTCCCTATTTCCTCCTTCTGTAGGATCGATAGCATGTCTAGAGGGGGGGGGGATGATTAGACTACTTGACCAAATAAAAATCTAGCCTTTTCCCAATTTCAAGTCTTGGCAGATTTTAGCAACTTTACACAAGTCAAGCAATCAACCTACACATGCAATTATAAGAGTATAGCAGCGGAATGTAAAACATTGCACATGAAGGTAAAGGGAGGAGTTTGAGGGAGCAAATGCAATGTATACACGGAGATTTTTGGCATGGTTCCGATAGGTGGTGCTATCGTACGTCCACGTTGATGGAGACTTCAACCCACCAAGGGTAACGGCTGCGTGAGTCCACGGAGGCCTCCACCCACGAAGGGTCCATGAAGAAGCAACCTTGTCTATCCCACCATGGCCATCGCCCACGAAGGACTTGCCTCACTAGGGTAGATCTTCACGAAGTAGGCGATCTCCTTGCCCGTACAAACTCCTTGGTTCAACTCCACAATCTTGACGGAGGCTCCCAAGTGACACCTAACCAATCTAGGAGACACCACTCTCCAAAAGGTAATAGATGGTGTGTTGATGATGAACTCCTTGCTCTTGTGCTTCAAGTGATAGTCTCCCCAACACTCAACTCTCTCTCATATGATTTGATTTGGTGGAAAGATGATTTGAGTGGAAAGCAACTTGGGAAGGCTAGAGATCAAGATTTATGTGGTTGGAATGGAATATCTTGACCTCAACACATGAGTAGGTGGTTCTCTCTTAGAAAATGAATGCTGGAAGTGTAGGCACGTTCTGATGGCTTTCTCCACGAATGAAGAGAGGGTGGAGGGTATATATAGCCTCCACACAAAATCTAACCATTACACACAATTTACCAAACTCGGTGAGACCGAATCATGAAACTCGGTCAGACTGATTTAGTTCATAATGTGATCGTTAGGCATTTCGGTGGGACCGACATGTCAACTTGGTGGGACTGATTGCTTTAGGGTTAGCGCATAACGTAATCTCGATGATAATGATTACACAATCTCGGTGGGACCGACTTTGGTAATAAGCTAACCAGAGAGTTGGTCAGGCAAACTTGGTGGGACCGATTCGCTCATCTCGATGAGACCGAAATCTTACGAAGGGGAAACAGAGAGTTTGCATTGCGAACTCGGTGGGACCGATTGCTCATCTTGGTTAGACCAAAACGTTATGAATGGAAACAGAGAGTTTGCAATCCCATCTCGGTGAGACCGAAGTGACTAGGGTTTCTGCCAGTGGCTATGTCAAATGAACTCGGTGGCGCCAGATAGATCAAATCGGTGGGGTCGAGTTTGACTTTTAGTTTGAGACATATGTGGATATGAGAAAGTGGTTGAGGGTTTTTGGAGCATATCACTAAGCATCTTGAGAAAGCAAGCCATTAAGAAACACCTCATCCCCTTTTAATAGTATTGGCTTTTCCTATGGACTCAATGTGATCTTGGATCACTAAAAGTAAAATGTAGAGTCTTGAGCTTTAGAGCTTGAGCCAATCCTTTGTCCTTAGCATTTTGAGGGGTCCACATTCCTAATCCATGCCATGCCAATCATTGAACTTTCCTGAAATATTCATATTGAAATAGCATTAGTTCAATGAGCTATATGTTGTTAATAATTACCAAAACCACCCAGGGATAGTTGCACTTTCAATCTCCCCATTTTTGGTAATTGATGACAACATATAGATCAAAGCTTCGACAAATGATAATAAGATTGAAATACATTGTCGCTTTGAGAAGTTTGTGATAAGCAAGAGCTCCCCCTAAATTTGTGCATTATTTAAGACTTGCTTTTGAATGCAAATGCACAATCGATTAGTATCATGGGTTAATCTTCTATCTCACATACATCTTGGTGGAGCGCTCAAAATGATAGCAATTAAAAGCATGCACTCATCACCAAGAAAAGTGAATGATCATATATGGATGTAAGAGATAATATCATCCAAGCAAACATTAAAGTAGCATATGAACAAACACATGATCATACAAGTATCTCACACAAGGATCAAACAAGCACACAATAAAGTTCAACCAAACAAATAGCAAGAGAGACAAAAAGCAACTCTCTCTCTCTCGAAGCCTATGATCTATACATATTTCTCCCCCTTTGGCAACAAGTTACCAAAAAGTTCAAATATGCATAGTGCTATGCGTCTCTCAGGCTTGGTCTTAGGGAGGTGGTGTAGAGATAAATCCAAGGATGAAGGCATCAGTCGATGTAGTTGGAGCTGGTGGAGTGGCTACTGGAGGTGGCACTGAAGCTATAGCTGCTGGTGCTGATGTGGTAGCTCTAGTATCTGGTACAGGCACTTCAGCTGACCTCTGACCTCTTGGCACCGCTGAAAAGCATCTATAGTTGCCTTCCCTTTCTTCTCCTCTGCTTCCTCCTGGAGCTGCTCAACTGCTGTCTAGATCTCAGTCACTTTCAGATCAAGATCATAGAATTTTTGTTCAATGATCCTCTCCAAGCTCTCATGATTCCGAGTCAGGGTGGCCAAGCCCTTCTCAATCCTCAAAGTTTATTTGATTAGATATCCAAGTTGATCTTGTTTGCTCTTCAATAACACTTGAGATGCCTCTTCAGCACTTAGCATCTTTGCAGCTTTTTCTGTCTTTGCCTTAGCTCACTTCTCTTGTGCTTGCACTGATGAAGGTTCATTCTCATCCATTACAACTGTGTTGTCTTCAAATTCTGGGTAGAGAGGTAAATGCTCCTTGTCCATCAAGTAAGTGCCTGTGCCCATCTTTGAGTTGATGAGCACCTGAATGTGTGGAGCATACCCACAAGATCTTTTTTGGTCAGCAGTTGTCCTCTTGATTGTCTCTACAATCAGACTCATGACCTTGAATTTTTTGAGGCACATCAAAAATGTGCAGCAAGTTGATTGAATGTCCTCTTATCATCCTATGATCTCCAGATTTGGGTAATAGAGTATGCCTTAAGATGGTGTTGATAGTAGGCAGACCAGACAACAAATATTTCAGTGAGCCCAACTTATGAGTTTCCAGGGCTTCATCAGGAATTTCCCTATACATACTTGCCATGGAGTTGTGGTCTTTCTTCTTCTTGGCATACACATCCAAATCATCCTCATGGTCTTTTGGGGCATTGATCAACTTTGCCCATTCTTCAACAGTTGACTGGTACCTTGTACCTTCAGACATCCAGACTATCCTTCCATCTGGATAGAAATGAGAAGTGGAGTAGAATTGCATGATTAGCTCATCATTCCATTTGGTGAGCTTCTGTCCAATGAACTTGTCAACTCCACAAGATTTGAAGCTGTCATGTACACCTGGAAAGTGATCTTCATTCTTGTCAAGCAGAATGCTCTCATAGGAATCTTGCTGTTCTTTGGTGTGGAACCTATAGTCCACAACAGTTCTCCTTCTCATAACACATGGATCAGACTGTCTCCAAAGTCTCAATCCTACATCCTTTCTGATGTTCATGTCCTCTGCCACTAGATGAGTGTCATTATGGTTTGGAATCTTTGGTTTAAGCTTTCTGAGCACTTGGGCTTCAACATCTTCTTCATCATCCATTTCAAGCACTAGGGCCTTATTCTTCTCCTCAGTAGGAATGTTTCTGGTGCTTCTCTTGGGTGCAGACTTGGTGGCTTTAGCAGCATCTTTGGGAGCAGGTTTGGGCTTAGAAGTAGCAGCCCCTGAATTGATTGCATCTCCCATAAGCTTTTGTGACTTGGGTGCTAGTGCAACATCCTCTTCCTCTTCCTCTTATTCTGAATCTCTTACCATAGTTGACTTTCCAAGAACTTTTGCAAATGTGGTTCTTGCCCTCTTCTTCTTCTTGCCATCTCCAACTGCCTTACCATCATCTGATTCTATTTGAACTTCATGGTTTCTCCTGTTGGAACTTTCCTTGGCTTTGATATTGGGATTCTCTTTGCTGGTGCCTTCTTATGCAACCCTGGCTTAGTTGCAGCAGCAGTGCCATACTCTTTCTTCAGCACTTTCTTCTTTGAGGTGGCCTCATCCTCAATAGCCACATATTCTTCATCCTTAGAGTCCAAGGTTCTCTTCTTTCTTGTCTCGGTGGCTGCCTTGGGAAAGTTACTTGGTGTGCTCCTGCTGCCCTCATCATAGTTGCTTGAGGGACTAGTGCCCTCACTCATTTGCACTTTCTCTTCAGATTTATTCTGGCTATCACTCTGGTCAGACATCTTGGCAGGCAAACTGACAGCAAACCCTGTGAATAGATATAGATGAGGTAGAGTAGATGAGCATCACAAAGTGCAGAGTTTTTTGCAAAACAAATGAGTCAAAAACTTAGTTTTAGTTCTATACTAAAATGATTTTGGAGCTACCGAATTGATAAATTCGGTGATACCGAAGCAACATTTGGAACCTAAACTAGTGAACTCAGTCAGACCGAGTCACAGTTCGATGGCACCGAGATCGCTAGGGTTTCACAGAGAATTGAAATCGGTCACACTGATTTGTAGTTTTCGGTCAGAGTGAAAAGCGCATGTGCAATGGCCTAAGCCAAATCGATGAGACCGATTTCTACAATTCGGTCGGTCCGAGATAAGTTCAGCGGGGACCTAACCCTAAATTTTCGAATCAAACTTAACCTAAAGGAAGTTTTCTCTGGATAGATTGATTTCATATGTGGAAAAGATCATGGCATTGACTTTGTGCTTAGAATCGGAGGTAAAAAGAGAGCACAAGGGGTCGAGCTCATACCCTAGTTCGGCGGGAGTTCTCTACGGCGGCAACGGCGGAGCAGATTCCCATTGATGGTGACAGAAAACAGTGGGGGGAGGTCACTGGCGGCGAGGAGATGATCCGGAGACCCGAGGAGGCAGAGCAGGATATGCGTGGGCTGAGGGCTTTTGAAGAAATTTCCAAAATCTCACCCGTGGATATATATATATCCCGACCCTATCGGTGTGACCGAGTGGAACAACTCGGAGGCACCGAGATGCAGAATAGCAAGCGGTTACTGCAACTCGGTGTGACCAAAATGTTCAAGAATCACCTAAATCAACTTAGTGAACTTGGTGTGACCGAAATGGATGACTCGGTCATACCAAAATGCACAAAGAGGTTTTGGAAGTTTAAGTCTATGACGAATCGGGGACTCCGAGTGCTCCTCACACAGAGTGGTTCGAATCTGACTTGATCAAACTCTATGATGTAGCATGAATAGAGTTTGAGACGGGAAAATCATAGATAGCTAGAGGAGGTTCTTAGGTATTCTTGTCCATCCACTTGGCAACAGAGAAAGAGCCAAACAATCAAAGCAACAAGTGGATGTCCTCGAATGAGTAAAATATGCAACCAACATGCTCACACAATAAAATGGCAAATGAAATATGTGGCCAAGCATGCACAAACACTCTAGCATCTATCAAGAAATTTGCGATGACTAGGTCATCTATATATGAGTATATTGACTTAGGAGTCAAATGAGAACATTTGATCATAGGTCATACTCATCGTTTAAGCACAAGTGGGGTTACCACTTTTACATAAATCATTGTTCTGTTCACACCGTTAGAGTTGCTTTAGCTCAATTCTTATAGTAAAGCTCCCCCTAGATGTGATATCCCCCCTAAGAGGGATGAACTAACCTTGGGTTTTGTCGATGATGACTTCATGTAGGTCTTGAAGATGTGGACGCTCAATGTTGATGTAGATCATTCGGAGCAATCCATTGGAGTGAGTTGCACTTTCAATACCTACACGAGTTAGTCCCACAAGGAAGAAGCAAGGATATCCATAGACATAGAATGATGTACACAAGATGATGTCCATAAAAGCATTACATTACATTGTCCCTTGTCTTACCAACAAGAGGGTTTGTGACTCCTTGAACTAGTGCAAGATGTGGAAGTTGTTTGCACTTGTTCTTGCCAAAATGATATGAGTGAAGTGTGTTGGCGGAGTCACCCTCAAGAACTCTCTAGTTCTTCTTCTTCGGGATCCACATCATCTTGATGGGAATCCTTGGGGTTTTAGTCGTACTTGATGAAGTAGATCTTGATGTAGTCTTGGGAACCCACTTGACCAAGGCCTTGGGAGCTTCTTCAAATGCATCAATCTCCTCTTGAAGCTTATCCTTGCCCTTTTTCTTGTGGTCTTGTGGTGGAAGATCATCTTGAGCTTGTGTCCCTTGGAAAGAAGTAGGATCATACTTCTCTTGTTGAGGAACAAAGTTTTTCTTGGGGTATTGATCTTCTTCCCACTCAACTCCATTGGCATTGAACTTTCGTTCAAAACCAACACCTTGATTCTTCCGGTGCCTTCCTTGCTTGCGTACAATTTCCTCAAATTGCTTACTTCCGGCAAGGCTCTTGTAAACACCTTTCTCTATAATTCCCTTCAATAAGCTATTTTCTTGCTCAAGTGTAACTTGGCTAAGAGAATCATTAGTGGAATCAAGAGAACTACTAGAAGCAACAACATTGGATTTAGCATGATTATTGTTACTACTAGAAGAAGAATCTTTCTTACTTTTGTTGCTAGATTTAACTTGTGGCATGTAACTAGACAAGAGTAAACGCTTGGCAATGTAAGAAGAACTTTTCTTGCGAATATCATCATTGATTGCCTTTAAAAACCCATGCTCTTGCTCTAGGTTGAGCTTTTCAAAGCGTAGCTTCTCATGAGTCTTTAAAAGTTCTCGATGATCTTCCAAGGTAGTTTCATGAGGTAACTTAAGAGTATTTAGTTCTTAGTTAGACGATCAATCTCCTTCTTATCATCGTCATTCGTTTTATGTTAATTAGCACGATTAATAGCAAATTCATCATAGTTTTCATAACTAGAGTTATCAACAAGTAAATAATCATCAACTAGCAAATCATCTTCATCACTATTGAAATCAACATACTCGAGGTGTGATACCTTTGGGCCTTTAGCCATGAAGCATCTTCCAATTCCTTCATTTGGTGAGTCAAATATGTCATAGGAGTTGGTTGACACAAGTGCTAGACCGGCAACACCTTCATCTTGAGTATATTCGGAGTCGGAGTGATAACTTCTTTCGGAGTGATGGTCGGAATCGGAGCCGGATACCCATTCACCAATGTGAGCTTGATGTCTTCGTTTTGTGTAGCTCTTTGATGATTTTTCCTTCCTTTCCGAATCCTTGCTTCTCTGGGAGGTTCTTCGTTCATAACGATCATCTCTACTCCTTCTCTCTCTTGGTGGTTGAGGGAGTCCGAGACTAGGGGGTGTCCGGATAGCCGAACTATCATCATCGGCCGGACTCCAAGACTATGAAGATACAAGATTGAAGACTTCGTCCCGTGTCCGGATGGGACTTTCCTTGGCGTGGAAGGCATGCTTGGCGATACGGATATGTAGATCTCCTACCATTGTAACCGACTCTGTGTAACCCTAGCCCTCTCCGGTGTCTATATAAACCGGATGGTTTTAGTCCGTAGGACGGAACAACAATCATACCATAGGCTAGCTTCTAGGGTTTAGCCTCCTTGATCTCGTGGTAGATCTACTCTTGTAATATCCACATCATCAATATCAATCAAGAAGGACGTAGGGTTTTACCTCCATCAAGAGGGCCCGAACCTGGGTAAAACATAATGTCCCTTGTCTCCTGTTACCATCCGCCTAGATGCACAGTTCGGGACCCCCTACCCGAGATCCGCCGGTTTTGACACCGACATTGGTGCTTTCATTGAGAGTTCCTCTGTGCCGTCGCAATCAGGAAGGATGCCTCTTCCCGTCTTTAAAGACGGTAGCATTGCCAAAGGAGCTTGGGCCGCCGGTCAAGCTATCCGGCTAGGTGGTTTTCTTATGACCGCCTGTTCGGCCACCGCTTCGATGATGACCTCTCGGGTCATCAAAAGCGATCTTCGCATCAACTTGGAACTCGCCGAGCAGCTGGATCCGATGGAGCTCTCTTCCGTAAGCGAGCTCTTGGATCGCATCGCCGCCCTGGGAGTCACTACAGACTATGATCAGATTGGGCTTAAAACCGATCTGAGAGAAATTAACTCTCCCCAGGCTACCCACCATGTTGCTGTGGTAGAAGAACAACGCGGCGACTCTTCTTCTATGTTAAAAACTAGTTATGTCTGGATTCCCGATCCCTCCATGCCGGTTTCCCGCGGAGGGACGGACGTCAATCGAGTACTGAACCTAAAGTCAGACAGCGGATTAGATTCGTTGGACGACCTCCAGCAATCCAAGCTTCCAAATCCGGAAACTCCTCGGCCTTTGAGCCTCAGATTGGGCGGGGTTCCGAATTTAGTTCCACCCGCCCACCCAAACACAAGCGATCTATCTCGAATACGGCAAGAGCCCGATGAAACAGTACATCATTACTGTGCCAGATTTCTCCTGGTTATGGACAGGATAAAGGACTACCATGAGGAAAGCGCAATCTCTATTTTTTGCAACAATTGCACGGACAAGGGAATCATGAACGCCATAAGTCGTCGCGAAGTTACGCGCTTCGCCGACCTGGCGACCATAGTACGAAAATACTGTGCGATGGAGAGTTCCTAGAAAACCGAAACTAGATTTTGGGACAATCCGGCCCTGAACACAACCTTAGTCCGGAATAAAAGGGTGCACCATGCTCAAGCACCTGGGTCAAAAACCAAAAATAAAAAACCCCCTAAAGGGTACATAACCGTACTGGAGGGATGGCTCAGCGGACCCTGCAAAATCCATAATACAGAAGGCGCCACTCCAACACATAGCCTCCAAGCATGTTGGATACTACGGCAGGTGTCCAAAAGTGGCGAAGGGCTTCTAGCCCCGAAGAACCAGCCCAACAGTACCAGTACGGTATTAACAGTCTTCGAGACTTTCGCATCAAATAATATGCGGAAACGAACAATCCGCAGCCTCGCCGAAGTCTACCAAGTAGCAACAACAAATCCATGGAGCGACACGGCTATCACCTTCAATGCCAGCGACGAACCTAAATTCCGAACAGCCCAAGCACCAGCCGCATTGGTCCTCAGTCCAATAGTGGACGACTCTCGTCTTACCAAGGTACTCATGGATGGCGGCAGCAGATTAAACCTCATCTACGAGGAAACCCTCCAAAAAATCGAAATAGACTGGAGCCGCATTGAGCGAAGCAGCACAACCTTTAGAGGAATAATCCCTAGTCGGGAAGTACGCTGCACAGGAAAAATCACACTAGATGTAGTGTTCGGCTCGCCGGACAACTACAGGTCCGAGGAAGTCACGTTCCAAGTGGGCCCGTTCAGCAGCGGATATCACGCTCTATTAGGGCGAGAGGCATTCACAATTTTCCAAGCCGTACCCCATTACGGGTACATGAAGCTCAAAATGCCCGGGCCCAATGGAAGCATCACTCTGGTCAGTGATCCGGACATAGCACTCCGCGCTGAAAATAAGACAGCCGCACTAGCCCTAGAGGCACTATCCGAAGCCCTAGCGGCAGAAGAACTCACTACACGACGCTCCATGGTGAATAGGGACGATGTGATACTCGATAAGAGATCTAAGTCCACCTCTTTTAAACCAGCAGACGAAATAGTCAAATTCCAGGTCCATCCAACGGACCCCACAAATACGGCCTCCATTGGGGCACAATTAAACCCTGATGTAGAAGCCGCACTACGAGAATTCCTTCGGGAAAATTGGGACATTTTTGCCTGGCACCCTTCAGATATGCCAGGAATCCCACGCAGGTTGGCAGAGCACAGCCTAAACATCCTAAAAGGATTCAGGCCAGTCAAACAGGCTCTTCGACGATTTTCCGAGCCCAAAAGACAGGCAATGGGAGAGGAGCTAGCCAAACTATTAGAAGCCGGATTCATCAGAGATATAAAACATCCAGACTGGCTAGCGAACCTGGTAATGGTAACAAAAAAGGACAAATCCTGGCGCCTTTGTGTGGATTTTAAAGACCTTAATAAGGCCTGTCCAAAGGATCCTTTCCCCCTCCCCCGCATTGACCAAATCATCGATGCTACCGCGGGGCATGATTCATTGTGTTTCCTCGATGCATACTCCGGATACCATCAAATCAAGATGGCGGAAATAGACCAGGCCGCAACGACATTCATTACTCCATACAGACCATTCTGCTTCAACACAATGCCCTTCGGACTTAAAAACACCGGTGCAACATATCAGCGCATGATTCAGACATGTCTGGCTACCCAGATCGGCAAAACAATGGAGGCATACGTAGACGATGTGGTCGTTAAGACCAAACACATCGAAACTCTAGTAGACGATTTGAGGCTCACATTCGACAACCTCCGAGCATATGACATTAAGCTCAACCCGGAAAATGCGTTTTCGGCGTACCAGCCGGAAAGCTCTTGGGCTTCATTGTATCCGGTAGAGGAATTGAAGCAAACCCATCCAAGATCCAAGCTCTGTCACAATTGGATATCCCAAAAGACCTCAAACAAATACAAAAACTGACTGGATGCGTGGCGGCTCTAAGCCGCTTTATCTCCCGTTTGGGAGAAAAGGCATTGCCTCTCTACCGCCTCCTCCAGTGCACTGAACACTTCGACTGGACGAATGCTGCCACGGCCGGACTCGAAGAAATAAAGGCCATATTAGCAACAAACCCGGTCCTGGTCGCGCCCAACCTAGGCGAACCAATGTTATTATATATCGCGGTAACACATCAAGTTGTCAGCGCAGCGCTCGTCGTCGAACGTGAAATAGAAGGACACAAATTCCCTCTTCAAAAACGAGTGTACTACGTATCCACTGTCTTAACCCCATGCAAGTCCCAGTATCCACATTATCAAAAGATAGCGTACGCGGTGTTCATGGCATCCCGGAAGCTGCGACACTACTTTCAAGAGTGCTCGATAACAGTGGCCTCCGAAGTACCTCTCAACGACATTATAAACAACCGCGACGCGGTGGGCAAGATTGCAAAATGGGCCATTGAGCTCTTACCATTTGACATAACCTACAAACCAAGGCGAGCTATAAAGTCGCAAGTTTTGGCTGACTTCATCGCCGAATGGACCGAAGCCGAACTCCCTAAAGAGTGCGGCGCGTACTCCAATTGGATCATGCATTTCGACGGCTCCAAAATGTTGGCCGGCTTGGGGGCTGGTGTCGTACTGACGCCCCCAACCGGAGACACAGTCCAATACGTACTTCAGATAATGTACACAGACTCCAACAATGCAGCCGAATACGAGGCCCTTCTACATGGTCTCCGGATGGCAATCTCCATGGGTATTCAACGCCTAGAGGTGCGCGGGGATTCAAACCTCGCAATATCCCAAGTAAATGGAGACTTCGACGCCAAGGATCCGAAAATGGCAGCCTATCGTAACACCGTCTTAAAAATGTCAGCTCGGTTCGAAGGACTCGAATTCCACCATGTAGCCCGGGATAATAACCAGGCAGCCGACGTGTTGGCGCGCATTGGCGCAAAACGCGACGCCATCCCTCCAAACATCTTCCTGGAGCGGCTCTTTAAGCCATCCGTACTATGGGAAGAGGAGTCCGGAAATAGCAACCCGGAACCAACCGCGCCACCCAACGCGGAACATTCTGACACAGTCGGTGGCTCAGCCAATGAAATAACACCCTCAGCCCACGAAATAATGGCAGTAATCGCCCCGTGGACAGAACCATTCCTAGCCTACTTAACTAGGCAGGAACTCCCCGAAGACCAAAATGAGGCCCGCTGCATAGTTCGGCGATCTAAAGCCTACAAGGTCCATGAGGGAGAACTTTATAAGAAAAGCACAACCGGAGTCCTTCAAAGGTGCATCTCCGAAGAGGAAGGGCGAAATCTCCTGGATGAAATTCACTCCAGACTCGGCGGGCACCACGCCGCAGCCCGGGCCCTTGTAGGCAAGGCCTTCCGTACAGGATTTTACTGGCCGTCCGCCTGGGCAGATGCTCAGGACTTAGTCCAACGATGCTTCCGTTGCCAGCTCTTTGCTAATCAAAGCCACATGCCACCCACCGCCCTCAAAACTATACCCATCACCTGGCCGTTCGTGGTCTGGGGGCTTGACATGGTTGGACCCCTTAAAGGGGGAACCCACAAGCAAAAATACCTATTGGTCATGGAGGACAAATTCACCAAATGGATAGAGGCCAAGCCAGTTAAAACGGCCGAATCCGGACCCATGATAGACTTCATATCCGGGGTAGTACACTGTTATGGTGTCCCCCACAGCATCATCACTGATCACGGCACAAATTTCATGGCCGGCGAGGTTAAAGTCTGGTGCAAAAACATGGGCATCAGGCTCGATTACGCTTCGGTCTATCACCCCCAAACTAACGGTCAAGTCGAACGAGCAAATGGTCTAATCATGAGCGGCATCAAACCCAGACTAGTGCGGTCCCTCACAGAATCTAACACGCACTGGGTAGAGGAGCTCGACTCCGTACTCTGGGGCCTGCGGACCACGCCGAACCGCACTACCGGATTCACACCATTTTTTATGGTGTACGGCGCAGCGGCAGTTTTGCCCTGCAATATAATTCATGACTCACCTCGCGTGCGCATGTACGAAGAAAGAGAAGCCGAGTTGGATCGGTAGGACAGTTTGGACGCCTTAGAGGAGGAGCGGGACGTGGCAAAAGCTCGTTCCGCATTCTATCAGCAGCAGGCTCGAAGATATCAAAGCAGAGAAGTACGGGCCAAAACTTACAATGTTGGTGAACTTGTTCTACGCCCGCCGGACAAGAAAAAGGACAAACTTAAGCCCAAATGGGAAGGTCCCTTCATCATCGACCAATACCTGATTGGCGGAGCATACCGTCTATGTAACGCATCTGACAACCGACTCGAGCCGAACCCATGGAACGCAGCCCGTCTCCGAAGATTCTACGCCTAGCGCCGGACTCAGAGTTCGTCTCCCTCCTCCGTCCACCTTTTATATTTTTGCTATCTCTTGTTCCCCTCCTTCTTCCCCCTTTTTTTTAGTAAAAGCCTTTGACGGGCCGATCTGTGCATTGTTCGCACACACTTGATGTGCTACTCGCACTCATTATACATGGGGGCTTCTTTAACAGAAGCTTATTTATACGGGCTTCATGCCCAACACATGTGTCATACTTCCGCATGTACCTTTTATTCACCATTATATGCATCGATATGACTTAAGTTTTGTCCAAGCTGGGTTGCCTGGCTCCTGTGCTTACCCCTACGTTCCCGATTGTTCGGCTAGGAGGTAAAGGGAGCACCTCTGCGATTGTTACTGCCGGGTCAGCCGGATGTGTACCTCAGACTGGGTGAAGCCGAAAGCTAGCATTCTTAAGGGAATATTCGTTCGGTGACTTGAAAGATGATTTATTACTTATTTCTTTATCTGCCCCCAGATGCTTTTTCTGCTCTCTTCGCAGTACGGACGTGCACCTTAGGGCATGCCTCCCAGGGAAAGGAACCCCTAACGTAACTATTCTCCCTGGAAGATGTTTCTTACTAACCATGTAATATAACATAACTAGTTGGGCACTTGTCTGATAAAGCACTAATGACCCCTACGCCTGGTCTCCATGCATGCCCCGGTTTTTATAACCGTTAGGGTATTCGGACACACTCTGGACTGTTGGGTCCCGAGGTTGAAGCAAAAAGGTCCGCCAAGACAAACGATCTACAATCCGGCTAGAAGGCATTTTAGATGTCATTTTAAAATTACATCGTCAAATTGACTGATTGAACTCCTCTTCAATCCCATCTAACAGGCTGTCTAGTTTACAGTCCCGTTGGGAATATTTCGCGGCCAACTCTACTTGGCCATACATTAAGCTCACAGGGATCTCCTTCCCATCGGGCCCCACAGGTCCAACCTCGGCCATGTGGTTTGGATCAGCCTTCGTGTACCGCATCTTAACCATGGCCCAGGCCTCTCTGGCGCCTTGACGGCAGGCCGATATCTTCCACAGGCGGAAGCGCTGCCGTACTCCCCGAAGCTTGTCAGCAAGCCCTCCAAGACCCTCGGGTAGGGAGACGGACGGCCATAAGGCCTGGACGACGCCGCTCATCGCCTGCCGAATACATTCGTGCAGTTGCAGCAGCTCGGGAAGAAGGTCACCCATGGAAGCAGGCATTTCCTCCGCCGGACGACCCGTGAGCACACCTACAGACACATTTCTGTCAATTGACTTCCTCGCCGAACTCTTCTTTTCAAAAGAGTTTGCTCAAGCACTTACTGTAAATGTCGCGACGAAGCCGCCGATTCTCCTTACAGAGTCAGACAGCTGGACTCAAACATGTTTTAGTTCTTCACCCAGCTAGGTATTGGCATCTTGGAGTTTGTTCCTCTCCTGCTGCACCCTCATAAGCACCTTCTCGCCGGCCTTCAGCTGGCATAGCAGATGTTGCTTGTTCGGTTCCAGTCCGGCACCCTCTGCAATTTAATTGTCAGACTTACGCACACGCCGCACTTAATAAACTACTTATCTTTTCGAAGTATGTATTACCCGAGGGGGGTCTCTGTGGCTCCCCCTACGGCGGCTAGTGCGGCCTCAAGTTGGGCCTTGCACTCTTGAAGCTCCTGGGACAGATGTGACGCCCCCGATTCAATCGTACACTAATCATGCACGCAAATGTGTACAATCAAGATCAGGGACTCACGGGAAGATATCACAACACAACTCTAAAACATAAATAAGTCATACAAGCATCATAATACAAGCCAGGGGCCTCGAGGGCTCGAATACAAGTGCTCGATCATAGACGAGTCAGCGGAAGCAACAATATCTGAGTACAGACATAAACAAACAAGTAGCCATAGATGGCTAACACAAACTGGGATACAGATCGAAAGAGGCGTAGGCCTCCTGCCTGGGATCCTCCTAACTACTCCTGGTCGTCATCAGCGGGCTGCACGTAGTAGTAGGCACCTCCAGTGTAGTAGGAGTCATCGTCGAAGGTGGCGTCTGGATCCTGGGCTCCAACGTCTGGTTGCAGCATCTGAGAAGAAGAGGAAAACGAGGGAAAGAGGGAGCAAAGCAACCGTGAGTACTCATCCAAAGTACTCGCAAGCAAGGAGCTACACTACATATGCATGGGTACATGTGTAAGGAGGCCATATCAGTGGACTGAACTGCAGAATGCCAGAATAAGAGGGGGATAGCTATTCCTATTGAAGACTACGCTTCTGGCAGCCTCCGTCTTGCAGCATGTAGAAGAGAGTAGATTGAAGTCCTCCAAGTAGCATCTCCAAGTAGCATCGCATAGCATAATCCTACCCGGCGATCCTCCCCTCGTCGCCCTATGGAAAAGCGATCACCGGGATGTCTGTGGAACTTGGAAGGGTGTGTTTTATTAGGTATCCAGTTCTAGTTGTCATAAGGTCAAGGTACAACTCCAAGTCGTCCTGTTACCGAAGATCATGGCTATTCGAATAGATTAACTTTCCTGCAGGGGTGCACCACATAACCCAACATGCTCGATCCCATTTGGTCGGACACACTTTCCTGGGTCATGCCCGGCCTCAGAAGATCAACACGTCGCAGCCCCACCTAGGCAAAACAGAGAGGCCAGCACGCCGGTCTAAACCTAAGCGCACAAGGGTCTGGGCCCATCGCCCATAGCACACCTGCATGTTGCGAGGGTGGCCGGAAGTAGACCTAGCCTAGCAGGCGTTCCAGTCCAATCCGGCGCGCGCCGCTCCGTCGCTAACGTCTGAAGTGCTTCGGCTGATACCACGACGCCGGGATACCCATAACTACTCCCACGTAGATGGTTAGTGCGTATAGACCAAATGGCCAGACTCAGATCAAATACCAAGATCTCGTTAAGCGTGTTAAGTATCCGCGAACGCCGAACAGGGCCAGGCCCACCTGTCTCCTAGGTGGTCTCAACCTGCCCTGTCGCTCCGCCACAAAGATCCACACAGAGGGCCGTCGAGACAAAGGTCCTTTCAGCCCCCAATCCGTGAATCACTCGCGGGTACTCTTCGAGCTGACCCAACTTTAGTCACCATCTGTATAGTATGTATGTATGTATAGTATATACTCGTGATCACCTCCCGAGTGATCACGGCCCAATAGTATAGCAAGGCAGACTGACAAGAATGTAGGGCCAATAATGATAAACTAGCCTCCTATACTAAGCATCTAGGATTGCGGGTAAGGTATCAATGATTGTAGCAACAATGACAGGCTATGCATCAGAATAGGATTGACGGAAAGCAGTAACATGCTACACTACTCTAATGCAAGCAGTATAGAGGAGAATAGGCGATATCTGGTGATCAATGGGGGGGGCTTGCCTGGTTGCTTTGGCAAGAAGGAGGGGTCGTCAACTCCGTAGTCGAACTGGGCAGCAACAACGTCGGTCTCATGGTCTACCGGAGAGAAGAGGGGGAAGAAACAATGAATACAATGCAAACAAATGCATATCGATGCATGACATGACAAGTAACGATGCTAGGTGTGCCGAATCGCGGTAGTAGGTGATACCGACGAAGGGGGGAAACATCCGGGAAAGTATTCCCGGTGTTTCGTGTTTTCGGACAAATGAACCGGAGGGGGAAAGTTGCGTGTTTGATATGTTAGAGGTGTGTGGTGGACGAACGGGCTGCGTATCCGGGTTCGTCTCATCGTTCTGAGCAACTTTCATGTAGAAAGTATTTTCATCCGAGTTACGGATTAAAAGATATGGTTTTCTAAAGATTTAACTCATTTTCAGGAATTTAATTAATTATTTAAATCCAACATTATCCAGAATAGTAAATGATGACGTCAGCATGACATCAGAGTGATGTCAGCATGTCAACTGGTCGGTTGACTAGTCAAACCAGACGGGTGGGTCCAGTGGGACCCACATGTCATTGACAGGGTACTAACAGAGTTTTTTTAAAACTAACTAAATAGGTTAATTAGTAGGTAGGGCCCAGTAGTCAGTGAGAGATTAGGTTTTAATTTATTTATTTAATTAATTAGCAGTTTATCTATTTGGTTTTATTTGTTTTATGGGATGGGGCCCGCATGTCAGTGGCAGTAGCTGCCACATCAGCGTAGTTGACCCGGTCAACTTGGCCAGTTGGGGCCCCCAGGCCCACTGGCAGTGACCCAGGGTGGGGCCCCATGCATGCCACGTCAGCCGGCCGGCGTTTAGACGCCGGCGAGTTCGTTTTCGCGGCGGCGTGGCTCGGGCGAGCGTTGGATTTCGCCCTTGGGGAACCAAATCGAGCGCGGCCAGGCTCTCTAGAACGGCCTCTTCATGCCGCGTCCGATGGAGGGGAGCACGTCGGCGGGGGTGGCCAGAATCGAGCGCTATAGGCTCGACGGCGGTGAGGTGGTTCGGGCGTGAGAGGAAGATGGCGACGCAACGCGCGTCGGGGCTGACGGGAAGGCTAGGGAGGAGCTGCGCGTCGCGCTGAGCACAAAGGGCTCGGCCCCGTGGCCATTTGGTCACCGGAAGGGCGCCAGCGACGCGCGCAGGCGGCGGCGCAGTCGGGTTCCCGGCGAGCAACACGTTAGGAGGCACGGGGAGGCTAGTGCGCAGGCGCGTAGGGCTCCGGTGAGCATCAGGAGCACGATGCCGTGCTCAGGCGAGCACGACAGAGGCCATGGCCACAGTGGCGAAGCGATCGGTGGCGGTGAGCTCTCGGGCGTGACACCGAGCTAGCTAGAGCGTGAGCTAGGGGAGCTAGAGGGCAGCGGGGGGGAGGCAGCTCACCTAGCGGCACGCACGGTGGCCCTTGGTGGCTTAGTAGCCGCAGAGGGGTGTCACCGGAGTTGGTGAAGAACGCGGCAGCTGGAGATGTGGACGAAGGGGATCTGGTGATTCGGGGCTCCCCCGCTCCAGCTGAGGCCTCCGGTGGACGAGGAAGACGATGGAGGCGTCGACGAACACGCAGGGGCGGCGAGGCGGCGACTGTGGCCGCGCGATTCACGGCGGCGAGGCCATGGCGGCGCTCGATTGCGGTGGGGAACGAGGGGGAGATGGATCTGGAGGGGAGAGGGAGAGGCGCGGGGGCCGAGGGTGAGCGTGGGGGCGAGTGGGAGGCGGGATCGAGGAGGCGGGGGGGGGGGGGGGGTGGCGATCTTATCCCCCCGTCGTCGCTGGCGAGAGGGTGCAGCGGGGACGCACCCCTGTTCCGACCCGGGTCGGGGGAATAGGGAAGGGAGGCGGCAAGGGGAGGCGGGCCGGTTCGGCCGGGTGGGCCAGGTGGCAGGGGCGGTGGCTAGCTGGGCCTTTCGGCCCAGGGGGGAAGGGGGGGTTTTGTTCTTTTTCCCTTTCTTTTCCTTTTCTTTTTTTATGTTCTGTTTTATTTAATTTGGGCATTTAAGCAATTTATAAATTTGTGTCATCTACACCATAATTGCCTATGCCATATTTGGCATTGTCCGAACATTTTTGTTTCAATTTTTGAAAACTTTTATTGTTGACATTAATTTGAATTTGAATTTTGAAGCGGTTTCGAATTAACCCAAGATTAACTACAATGACAGAGGTGATGTGGCACCATTAACGTGAGATTACTGTAGCATGATTATCCGGGCGTCACAACAGACAGGTATTCTTCTCCGTAAGATCCTGAATAAACAAATGATCCTTAAATCAGTTATTCTAACTATTTTAAGTCTCGGGGGCTACTGGCATATATAACTATTAAAATTCCTCACCCATATGTCTTTCACATACTGCTCCGTGGCTCTGGTTAGACCATCTCGAGCGGCACAAAGGTGTGCGTCTCCTGCATTAAAGGCATTCAGTGCCTCCGGAGAGAAACACGCGTCACGAAGAACCGTCCGACGGCGCCTGTGATTCATGGCGCTCTCCACCTCTGACCTGGTGGCGGACAGCCTATCGGCATCCTCCGTAGGAGGAGCATTCGGCTCATGCCTTGTGTTCGCCTCCCCTTCCGGACCACGCGTTGGAGCATGGCTGGCGGAGGCTTGATTGGCAACCTCTCCGGACACTGTCCGGCGAGCGCTCTTTCTCCTGGAAAAATCATGAGCATTAATATACCTCCTAGGGATCTTTCCCTTAAAAATGGCGGTGCACCATACCGTTGCGGCGACATTTCGATTTGTGCCGCACTCCTCTTCCGCCTGCTGGGCCGAACTGACCCTTTTTGGTCAGCCGCCGCGGGTTTGGCTTCCCGCCTTAAAGGCGCCTCCTGCGAAGCACTGTTGGTACACGGTGGTCAGAAATAAGCATGGACCAAGTAATGGTGTCAGGACTCTGGTCGTAGTCACCTGGGAAGCCGGAGATAAACCGGGGTAGTCAGCCGTAATGGTGACTAGAGCATTGTCCATGCTAAGTTGGTGGAACACCCCGTCGATCAACTCCACCTTTATGTCCGGATCCTCTTCGGAGGCCGGATCAAGGGATCATCCCGGATCCTCGGGCTGTGGAGTCAGGCTTTGTATGCCCTCCACGTCCCGGCGCAGCTCCTACATCAAAATCACAAAGTGAGACACTCGACTTTGGGAATATGGATCGGATAGATAAACGTCCGCTTACCCAGCTCCGAGGGTTATTCATGGAGAATCCATTCAATGGACTCGTGCCGAGGAAGTCGTCCTTCTCCCCCTTGTACAAGCCGGACATGATCTTCACCAGATCGGCGGCCGATCCCGGCCCCTTGCGGCCATGACGGGTGGCGTCATCCTCCCTGTTGAAATCCCACATGGGGTGGCCCCTATATTGGAGCGGCTGCACCCCTCGCATAATGCACATGGCCATGACTCCAATCATGGTCAATTCGGAGTGGGCCAGTAACCTTATCCGGCCCATCAGATATTGGACGCTCCCATCATCCTCCCGTTGAGGGCTCCGCGGGCGCCAACTCAGGCGTTTCTTCAAGGGAGCACTGCTGAACTCCAGGAGGCCGATCCGAACTGGATCTGGCAGTGGGGCGTCTTCCATATAAAACCATTCCGAAGGCCAGTCTTCGGACGCCTTCTTCGGGGTTCCGGATAGATATCCGGTCCCAACGATGCGCCATATTTCGGCTCTGCCCACTTGATATATCGACCCCTCGTGAGAGCGGGGTACGAGGCAGAACAATCTCTTCCACAGCGCAAAATGGGGCTCAATGCCCAGGAACAGCTCGCAAAAAGCTACAAAGCCCGCGATGTGCAAAATAGAGGCATGTGTAAGGTGGTGAAGCTGGAGTCCATAGAACTCCAGGAGCCCCCGGAGAAACGGATGTATGGGAAATCTGAGTCCCCTTATTAGATAAGGGACGAAGCATACCCGCTCTCCTTTGGAGGGATTGGGGACGCTCTCCGCCTGCTTTCCTCCCCTGTAGGTGGCCAGTCCGGCTTGAACCAGAACCATGAAGGCTGGGGGAAGATATCCCTCGGTTTGGAGCGTCACTAGCTCGCTGTGTGGAACTGAACATCTCCCCCAATCTCCTGGATGAGGGCTGGGAGTGCGAGAGGAGGAGCCGCGTCGACTATCCATGATGGAATGGATTTTTTTCAAAGGCGCTTCGATGAGTACTTGCGGAAGGAGGATGGTGTGATTTGGATCTAGATCCTCGCCTCTCTTATAGGCGGCTTATTCACACGGCTAGGGGGTAAAATGCAAAAATACCCTAGCTTTTCGCATTCATACAACACGTGGAAAAGGGCCATTATTGGACGTGGAAGCCAAGGAGTGCAACATTTATAAGGAAGCCAAACACCATTCGGCAGGCACATGGAATTTGAGGGAGAACCCGCCTTGGAACGCCGAAGACAATTCACGCGCCGGACTCGTCGTCATTGAAGCCTGGTTCGGGGGCTACTGAGGGAGTCCCGGACTAGGGGGTGTCTGGATAGCCGAACTATCATCATCAGCCAGACTCCAAGACTATGAAGATACAAGATTGAAGACTTCGTCCCGTGTCCGGATGGGACTTTCCTTGGCGTGGAAGGCAAGCTTGGCAATACGGATATGTAGATCTCCTACCATTGTAACCGACTCTGTGTAACCCTAGCCCTCTCCGGTGTCTATATAAATCGGATGGTTTTAGTCCGTAGGACGGAACAACAATCATACCATAGGCTAGCTTCTAGGGTTTAGCCTCCTTGATCTCGTGGTAGATCTACTCTTGTAATATCCACATCATCAATATCAATCAAGCAGGACGTAGGGTTTTACCTCCATCAAGAGGGCCCGAACCTGGGTAAAACATCGTGTCCCTTATGTCCTGTTACCATCCGCCTAGACGCACAGTTCGGGACCCCCTACCCGAGATCCGCCGGTTTTGACACCGACAGTGGTGATTCTTCTCTTCTACTTCTTCTTTTAGGTGAATCTTCTCTTCTTTTGTAGGGAGCCGTACACTCATTGGAATACTGTCCGGGTCTTCCACAATTGTAGCAATTACGTTCATGACTCGAATATCTTTTGTCATTGTAGGACCTTGACTTGGAACTTCTTTCCTTGCTTCTACTCTTGTAGAACTTGTTGAAGTTCTTCACCATTAGGCTCAATTCTTCATTGAAGGTTTGTTTCTCACGTGATGATGTAGGAGCATCACATGAGGATTTGTAAGAACCACTTGACTTGTTGTGAAGCTCTTCTTTATCCTTGAGTGACATCTCATGAGCAACAATTCCTCCAATGACTTCCGTTGGCTTGAGATCTTTGTAATTGGGCATCATTTGGATCAATGTGCACACAATATCATATTTTCCATCCAAGGCTCTTAGGATCTTCCTGATGATGAATCTATCGGTCATCTCTTCACTTCCTAAGCCGGCAATCTCAGTTGTGATGAGACCAAGCCTAGAGTTCATTTCAACGACACCTTCACCATCCTTCATTTTGAACTTATCAAGCTGACTTTGAAGCACATCTAATTTGGATTCCTTGACGGAGTCAGTACCTTCGTGCATATCAATCAAAGTATCCCAAAGTTCCTTTGCATTCTCAAGATGGCTGATTTTGTTGAATTCTTCGGGGCACAATCCGTTGAAGAGAATATCACAAGCTTGAGCGTTGTATTGCAGCATCTTCAATTCTTCCGCGGTAGCTTCACGGTTCGGCTCTCTCCAATCGAAGAACTCACCTTGCAAGCCAATACACACAATAGCCCAAACGGTGGGGTTATGTCCAAGAATATGCATTTTCATCTTATGCTTCCAACTAGAAAAATTAGTACCATCAAAGTAAGGACATCTACGGTGGTAATTTCCCTCGCTAGACGCCATACTCTCCTAGGTTGTGAAACCAAGCTATTGTCGGATTTCGGGTTCCGGCAGACCCTCAAGGTTCGAACTCTAGGGTGCACGCGGAGATCACACCCCCTGCCTACCCATGTCTCGTCGCCTCGCAAGATCTAAACTACACGAAGAACAACACAAGGGACACGAGATTTATACTGGTTCAGGCCACCATTGTGGTGTAATACCCTACTCCAGTGTGTGGTGTGGTGGATTGCCTCTGGGGCTGATGATGAATAATACAAGGAAGAACTGCCTCGCGAGGGGAGGAGCTCTTATGGTGGTGTTGGCTAAGGTTCTACTCTTTGGTCGATCTCCCGATCAGCTAGATGCCTCTACCCTGGGGGTGGCTAGTCCTATTTATAGGCGGAGGCCCTGGGCCTCTTCCCAAATATTGAGTGGGAAGGGCGCCAACAATTGGCCATTTTGAAGGGGAACATCTAGTACACTTATCCTGACTAAAGTCGGTCCTTGCCTGCCAAAGACTCTGGTGGTGACGCCGGCTGGGCTCCACGATGACCTCCATCCTGCCGTTCTGCTGGTCTTGGTCTTGTTGCACCAAAATTGTTGCCTTTGCTTGATATCCTCGCCTGCGCTTGCCCCCTTTGCACCAAAGAGGAAACAAGGACTCTATGCAGGCCGGCGCCCGCCTGGCACCCGCCTGGCCTTGGTGATCATGGCTTGCATCATGAGCACCTCGCGAGGTACCCCCGCCTTGATCTCTCCGCCTCCTCGTGAGCCAGCCTGACGAGGCCGTGCCCGAGGAAGCCTCCAGTCGTCCGCCCCGCGAGGCTTGGCCCCTCGCGAGGGTCTTGAGCATGTGTTGAGGAAGATGGGCCGTACTGGGCCACTCCCGGAGCCACACCGTAGGCCGCAGGTAGGCAAGTCTGGGTACCCCCATTCCCAGAACACTGACAGTAGCCCCCAGGCCCAAGGCGCGCCCGGACTTGGCTTAGCAGAGAAGCAAAGGGGCAAGTGCGAAGCGCCGCGGGCCCCAATAGCATGCGGCCTTGGGCGCCGCATGGCGGTTGATTGGACGTGGGTGTCCTGGCTCCCCCATGACGCCTCGGCAACTGCATGAATTGACAAGTCCCTGCATGCAAAACGGGTCATGATTACCTGCGATCGTGGAGGCCAATGGTTAGCCTCCCTCGGCTATATATACGGAACATCGCGTGCCCTTCCAGTCCACCCCTTCTTGTTGCTCCCCTTCTTCCTCTTTACCCTTGCTCCTTCCTGCGCCAATGGCACCGATCCGTCGGTTTTCTGCCGAAGAGAAGGGGAAGACCCCCCAAGAGGGTCCCGTCCCGCTTCCTCCGAAGAAAAGGCTCGTCTCTCGCTGTGGGGAAGGGGGCGCTTGGCAGGAGGTGTCGAGGCCGTGGTATGAGCGGCCGCCGCCTGGATTCCCATTGCCCCTGTACGCCCGGATCGAGGATCCTGAAGGCGCAGGCGCCGAGCGGCACCGCCAGAGGCACCATCATCGCCGGCGGATCACGGCGGTGCGCATCGTTCCTCCTAGAGTTCACGCCGAGGGTTCTTCTCGCGAGCTCGTGCTTCACGCCGCCATGCCTCCTCGGTCTTGGATTCGCCTCCCTCCTTCCTTAGCCTTTGAGATCCCGCCGAGGGGGCCTATCGAGCTTTGGCTGCAGCATGCTGACTGCAGTACCCCTATGACCGAAGCGGAGGTCGAGGTCGTCGCTCCGGGCAGGGTCTACCTGACCCGTGGCTGGGGCGAGATCGCCTGGGTCGGCAAGACGGGTGGTGCAATCATGGTCCACCTCGAGTACGATGGTGCCTCCCTGATGCTCTTCAAGGTCTTCGACGCGGAGGGACGCCGGCTGGAGTGCTGCCCTTAGAGAGGCGGCCGGGGCCGTGCCGTGGCGAGGACTAGGCTCGCTGGTCGCTTCCCCAGCAGCTCCTCAGGCAGCGGAGGCGTCGGAGGATCTAGTGACTTTGCCGAGCTCTTCGCGATTCCAGAGACGAGCGACGACAGCTACGAGCCCCCGAGCTTGCGTCGCTCTCGGAGGAGGGCAGGTTCATCAGGCCGACGTCGCCACTGATCTGTATGGGTTTGGCGCCGGTGGCTGACGGCCCACTATTGGTGATGGCGTCTCCTGCGGAGGCGTGCGTAGTTAGCGCTCTTTAGGATTTGCTCCTTTTGTTCCCTGCGAGGAATCGAAGAGCACACCCGTGGGGGTTTGTAAGGCGTTTGCTGTTCCATTTGTTAATATAATCCTTATCGTGAAACGGTGAGGGATGATCGTCCCGTCTTAGCTTAGTTCCCCCTTTCGAACCTCGCGAGGACTCGACTCTCTGCGCTGACAGGTCCCGGTTCCAAGGCAGGCTTCAGCCATCACTGGTATGCCAGGTCACGATGCCGTGGTCAAGGCCAGGAGGTGAGCGTCCCGGGGTCCAGTAAGAGCCCCTGAGTCGCGATGCTCAGGAGGTCCCCTTTAGCGCTCAAGCAGCCCTCGTTCGGTGCGAAAGGAGCGCGACGTTGCCAAAACAGAACCGCATTAGGTGCGAGGGTTGGTGTCGCGATAGCTAGCGTTTCTGGAGGGTGACTTATCTCGGGGGTCAGAAGCCACTCCTTGGCGCGGCGCCAGGCCAGTGCGTTGGTGGCTGAGGAGTTGCCTGGCGAGGTCCCCACGTGCCTCTTCCCTCTCGACCTTGCTCCCCTTCATGCTCTACGTCCTCGGGTCCTGGCCCTCGAGCGGGCTCAGCCATCGCTGGTATGCCAGGTCGCGATGTCGTGGACAAGGCCAGAGGGTGAGGGCTGGAGAGCCAGTAGGAGCCCATGAGTCGCGATGCTCAGGTACCCCCCCTTTAACGTGCAAGCGGTTCACACGGACGAGAGCGAAGGAGACGCCGCGGAGACCTCACCCGACGCTGCTCCTTAGAGCGATCCTGCGAGTTCATCATGAGGAAAACGAGAGTCTGCCGTTACAATTGCCGGCCAGCTGCTGGTTGCTCTGGGAGGGTGACGAGGCACTGAAGGCTTGGTGAGGTGGTGCCCTGCGGGGTTTCCGCGGCCAGAGCTCGGCCATCCAGGTTTGTCGATGTTGCAGGGATGGACCATGCGCAAGCGTCGTGCCGTAAGGGAGCAGCTTCATCAGTTGGTGTCAATCAAGCGGGCGATTAAGTCAAGCACGTTAACCATGAAGGAGCGAATCCATTCAGATAGGTGCAAAAAAGGTGAACACCGCCTGGTCGGGCCCGAGCAGTTTGGGGATAATGCAGCCCGAGGGGCTCCCCTAATAAAGTAAGCTAAAACATGAATTAAAGGGATACATGCTGCGCGGACGGACCCACATGGCCTGGGAATGATGTAGCCCTGGGGGGGGTGCTCCGAGCTGAAAATGAAACTCGAAGGATGTCACCTGATAATGTTAAAGATGAAGGGGTGCTGAAGTAGCGGACGACGTGCGCTGTGGGAGACGATCTTCACGAGCCCCCAGGCCCAGGGGCCTCGGGAGGCTTCGGAGGCACTGGCGGCTCCTTGCGAACCATCTCCGCCTCCGCCAGGACTGCGAAATGCCTGGCCGCTTGAGCTCCTAGGATGCTCCTCATGAGGTGCTGACGCACGGCAGCTGCGTTCGGCTGGCCGTAAGGCATGCAAACATAGCTGTGGGGTGGACCTTCGCAGCGTCCCACGTGTGAGGGCAAGAGGCGCTCCTGAGAGGCGGCTTGGTTGAGTTCGGGTATGTCGATGTAGATGCGCAGCCCGCCATCCTCACCTGGATGGGAGCTATGGCGGGTAAGCGGCGGCTGCCACTCATGACTCTTGACTCCTGCAGCTCTTGAACGATCTCGCTGATGAACTCCTGGGGGTTTGGCCCTCCTTGTCTTGCTCTTTCTTGAGGGAAACATGCTTTTAAGCACGCCTTCAAGTGGTGCCCGAGTGCCTCCCTCGTGATCCTAGCAAAGTCGATGGCCCTCCAGGAGAGAGCCCCCGAGCCTTGCTCAAGGAGGGCGCCGAGTGCGCCTTCTTATGTGATAGAAGGAGGCGCCCCCTGAAGAGGCGCGGACCCTGAGGGGCCTGCCTCCCGAGGGGTCAGGCCAGGCAATGTCTTCTTCTTCTTGGGAGCAGCCTCGGGAAGCCTCCCGCTTCCGTGATCTGGGTCTTCAATTGACGCGGCTTGGAAAGCGCGTTCTAGAGAACACACAACATCTCTCTCTTTGCAAGGCACGGTGATGACTCCACCACTTCTTGGCATCTTGAGGACATTGTAGCCGTGATGGGTCATAGCCATGAACTTGGCCAGGGTGGGGTACCCGAGGATGGCATTGTACGTCAGACGGATGTGAGCGACGCCGAAGTCAATGAGCTCGGTGCGGTAGTTGTCGCGCTTCCCGAGGGTAACAGGAAGACGGACCTGCCCTATCGGAACTGTGGAACCATCAGTGACTCCTGAGAAAGGCTTGGTCGGCTGCAGCTGATTGTAGGGCACTTGGAGGTTGTTGAACATCTCGACGGACAGGACATTGAGCCCTGCTCCGCCATCGATGAGGGTCCTGGTGACTTGCACATTCTAATGATTGGGGAACAAAGCATCGGGAGGACTCCGGCTGTGGCCGTGCACTTGAGCTGATCTCCTGAGCTGAACGTGATAGCGCACGCTGACCACCTGAGAGGGCGCGTGGCCTCAAGCTTGAAGATGCGCTGAGAGGCCGGGGCTTGAGCGCCGCCCAAGATGCAAGCGATGGCGCGCGGCTCCTGGAAGCCTCCAGCCCCCTCATCCCGATGATGGTCTTCATTCCTCCTCGGCTGTGGTGGCAGAGGAGGGAGGCCTACATTGCCTTGCGGGCGGTCCTCGCGAGGCGGATCCCTCCAACCTCCCTCGCGAGGTGGGTCCCTCCAACCTCCCTCACGAGGCTGGTCCTGCCAGCGGTCCTCGCGAGGTCGGTCGCGCCACCCTTGGCGAGGGCCACGGTCTTCCCATCGTCCTCCACCTCTTCCTCCTCCTCGGCCATAGCCCCGGCCGCTGCGCTCAGGGCGTGCATCGGCACGCACGTCTCGCACGGCCCTGAGCTCTTGGCATTCGTTGGTGTTGTGGGTGTGGAGGTCATGGTACACGCAGTACCGGCTGCCCTTGGATGACTCAGGCTGATCCCTGCCTTGCTTGGTGTCTAGCTCTGCTGCAAGCACGACAGCCCCCTTGCGCTTCACGTCCTTGGCCTTGGGTTTCTTCTCTTCTTGGTCGGCAGCTAGCAGCTCAAGGAGGGAAAGGCGCCCCTCCTCAGCCCTAGCGCACTTGGTCGCCAGATTGAACAACTCCAGGGAGGTGCACAGGTCCTCATGAATCGCGAGCTCCTCCTTCATCTTGACGTCACGCACGCTGTCAGAGAAGGCCGAGATGATGGCCTCCTCGGACACCTTGGGGATCTTAAGGCGAGCGCTGTTGAAGCGCTGGATGAACTTCTGCAGCGTCTCTCCCGGCTCCTTCTTGATGCGGTGCAAGTCGCTCATGGCCGGAGGCCGGTCGCGGGTGCCTTGGAAGTTGGCAATGAATCAGGTGCGCATCTCATCCCAGGAGGATATCGTGCTAGGAGCCAGGTTTAGGAGCCAGGTGCGGGCGCCGTCCTTGAGCGCCATGAGGAACCAGTTTGCCATGACCTTCTCGTCCCCGTTGGCGGCTTCGATGCCCAGCTCATAGAGCTGGAGGAACTCCGCAGGGTCGGTCGTGCCATCATAGCGTGGGGGCAGGTCTGGCTTGAACTTGCCCAGCCAGGCCACGCTGCGCAGCTCGGCGGTGAAGGCGTAGCAGCCTGCGGTGGCCGCGGGAGGCCTTGGGTGATGGAGAGCTTGATCTTGGAAGTCCTTGTGCCCTACCTCCAGGCGCAGTGCGGGGTCTTGATGCGCTAGAGCGGGAGCACGCCCGTGCCGGGCCGGCGCGGGGAGCACACGGGCGGCTTCTTGGGGGCGAGGGATCTCTTGGCAGCTCTTCTCTTGTTGTGCTGGCGCCGGACGGAGTGGGTTCCGCCCTGGGGCCGCGCACCTTGGGGCCAAGGCGCCTTCTTGAGGGGGAGGCGGCTGAGGCGCCCCCGGAGCTTCATCGCCTGCGCAGGGCTGGACGCGGTGCAGCGAGAGGGATGGCGCAGGGGAGCCCCCAGCGGTGCTGATGAGCTCAGTGATGCGGGCGAGCCACTCATCGTAGAGGTCATCAACGGGACGGTAGAGTAGGGGCTCCCGCGCCAGGAGTAGCGCGACGTGCGCGTGCGCAGGGGCGCGACGGGCGTGGGACGAAGAACCGGCTGGGGTCAGTGACGGGGTGTTGGTGCGGCCTTCTCGCCGCACCGAAGGATGTAGGGACGATGCCTGCTGCTCGTTCCCCGCCGGGCCAGTGGCGGCGTTGATGGCAGGCGACAGGGAACGGCGGCGGCACCAGCCGACGGGGGCCGTCTGGGCGACGTGAGTGGCGAGAGCGGCCCGACGCTTGGCGCGGGCTCGACGAGCGTCTGACATGGATGCGACGGGCGGCGAAACACGAGGCGACGGAAGGTGGATTTCGGTGCACCCCTACCTGGCGCGCCAAATGTCGGATTTCCGGTTCCGGCAGACCCTCAAGGTTCGAACTCTGGGGTGCACGCGGAGATCACACCCCCTGCCTACCCATGTCTCGTTGCCTCGCAAGATCTAAACTACACGAAGAACAACACAAGGGACACAAGATTTATACTGGTTTAGGCCACCATTGTGGTGTAATACCCTACTCCAGTGTGTGGTGTGGTGGATTGCCTCTGGGGCTGATGATGAACAATACAAGGAAGAACTGCCTCGCGAGGGGAGGAGCTCTTATGGTGGTGTTGGCTAAGGTTCTACTCTCTGGTCGTTCTCCCGATCAGATAGATGCCTCTACCTTGGGGGGTGGCTAGTCCTATTTATAGGCGGAGGCCCTGGGCCTCTTCCCAAATATTGAGCGGGAAGGGCGCCAACAATTGGCCATTTCAAAGGGGAACATCTAGTACACTTATCCTGACTAAAGTCGGTCCTCGCCTGCCAAAGACTCTGGTGGTGACACCGGCTTGGGCTCCACGATGACCTCCATCCTGCCGTTCTGCTGGTCTTGGTCTTGTTGCACCGAAATGGTTGCCTTTGCTTGATACCCTCGCCTGCGCTTGCCCACTTTGCACCAAAGAGGAAATAAGGACTCTGTGCAGGCCGGCGCCCGCCTGGCACCCGCCTGGCCTTGGTCGTCATGGCTTGCGTCATGAGCACCTCGCGAGGTACCCCCGCCTTGATCTCTCCGCCTCCTCATGAGCCAGCCTGACGAGGCCGTGCCCGAGGAAGCGTCCTGTCGTCCGCCCCGCGAGGCTTGGCCCCTCGCGAGGGTCTTGAGCATGTGTTGATGAAGATGGGCCGTACTTGGCCACTCTTGGAGCCACGTCGCAGGCCGCAAGCAGGCAAGTCTGGGTACCCCCGTTCCCAGAATGCCGACAGCTATGATTACCAAAAGCTATGGAAATCAAGGCAAATGGAGACCGTAGCTCTGATACCACTTGTTGGATTGAAAGTATGTCTAGAGGGGGGGGTGATTAGACTACTTGACCAAATAAAAATCTAGCCTTTTCCCAATTTTAAGTCTTGGCAAATTTTTGCAACTTTACACAAGTCGAGGAATCAACCTACACATGCAATTCTAATAGTATAGCAGCGGACTGTAAAACATTGCACATGAAGGTAAAGGGAGGAGTTTGAGGGAGCAAATGCAATGTAGACACGGAAATTTTTGGCATGGTTCCGATAGGTGGTGCTATCGTACATCCACGTTGATGGAGACTTCAAGCCAAGAAGGTTAACAGCTGCGCAAGTCCACAAAGGCCTCCACTCACGAAGGGTCCACTAAGATGCAACCTTGTCTATCCCACCATGGCCATCACCCACGAAGGACTTGTCTCACTAGGGTAGATCTTCACGAAGTAGGCGATCTCCTTGCCCGTACAAACTCCTTGGTTCAACTCCACAATCTTGACGGAGGCTCCCAAGTGACACCTAACCAATCTAGGAGACGCCACTGTCCAAAAGGTAATAGATGGTGTGTTGATGATGAACTCCTTGCTCTTGTGCTTCAAATGATAGTCTCCCCAACACGCAACTCTCTCTCATAGGATTGGATTTGGTGGAAAGATGATTTTGAGTGGAAAGCAACTTGGGGAAGGCTAGAGATCTAGATTTATGTGGTTGGAATGAAATATCTTGACCTCGACACATGAGTAGGTGGTTCTCTCTCAGAAAATAAATGCTGGAAGTATAGGAACGTTCTGATGGCTTTCTCCATGAATGGAGAGAGGATGGAGGGGTATATATAGCGTCCACACAAAATCTAACCGTTACACACAATTTACCAAACTCGGTGAGACCGAATCATGAAACTCGGTCAGACCGATTTAGTTCACAATTTGACCGTTAGGCATTTCGGTGGGACCGACATGTCAACTCGGTGGGACCGATTGCTTTAGGGTTAGGGCATAACGTAATCTCGGTGAGACCGATTACACAAACTCGGTGGGACCGACTTTGGTAATAAGCTAACCAGATAGTTGGTCAGGCAAAATCGGTGGGTTCGGTTCGCTCATCTCGGTGAGACCGAAACATTACGAAGGGGAAACAAAGAGTTTGCATTGCAAACTCAGTGGGACCAATCGCTCATCTCAGTTAGACCGAAATGTTATGAAGGGAAACAGAGAGTTTGCAATCCCATCTCGGTGAGACTGAAGTGACTAGGGTTTCTGGCAGTGGCTATGTCAAATTAACTCGGTGGCTCCAGATAGATCAAATCGGTGGGGCCTAGTTTGACTTTTAGTTTGAGACATATGTGGATATGAGAAAGTGGTTGAGGGTTTTTGGAGCATATCACTAAGCATATTGAGCAAGCAAGCCATTAAGCAACACCTCATCCTCTTTTAATAGTATTGGCTTTTCCTATGGACTCAATGTGCTCTTGGATCACTAAAAGTAAAATGTAGAGTCTTGAGCTTTAGAGCTTGAGCCAATCCTTTGTCCTTAGCATTTTGCGGGGTCCACATTCCTAATCCATGCCATGCCAATCATTGAACTTTCCTGAAATATTCATCTTGAAATAGCCGCCCAGGGATAATAATATGTTGTTAATAATTACCAAAACCACCCAGGGATAGTTGCACTTTCACCTTCCTTCCTTCCCAAGTTATAGCCGCTGCCTCGCTTGCTTCCTCGCTCTTGCTGTCTAGTATCCTACCGCCGGGGTCGCCATGGGCTCCTTCAATGACCTCTCAGTGGTTGCTCCTCCTCCGAAGACTCTTTCACCACCTGAGTACGCGTCTCCTCTCTCTCTCGGGTTATGATTTGGAATGAAGGATTTTTAACCCGGCAGTCAATTTGAGTCATTTCTTCCTCTTGTATCTCCCTAGGACCATAAGTTGCAATGAATGGAGTGGGGTGGCTGAAGATCTGCCTGCTCGTTTTCACCATCAATCTCCATGCATGAAGTTAGTTGCGTTTGAATCTGTGGACAATGGGAGGAAGTTTCTAGCATGTGCATAGAAGGTTAGCCCCACTTTCATTGTTACAAATCTTTTGTTAGATGTGACTCAGACACTGTCACTGTGCTATGTTATTCTGGATGTTAAGACAGTGTCATAGTTTGTACATAGTATCTAAAAATGTTATCATCTCATAAGTGGTGCCATTAGAAAATTATTTGGCCCCGCTTCAGCAGTTTGTGCATCCAACTTTGGTCCACACATCCGAGCAGCCAAGTAGTAAAATACTAAATCTTTATGGCACGAAGGAACTGGGCATCAGAGAAACTAGGTGCTCCGGAATCTGGTTCCCTGATTTTTTCCTCTGCATCGGCTCGCCAGTGCAGGGCACTAGTGCCAAATGTAGCAACAATTATCTTACCACCGGTTCTGGCATACATAGTGGATGGCCTTAGTGCTATTAGTTATATGTTACTAAATTTGTGCATGTACACACCTGTTAGTATCAATTTGATGTCATCCAAACACTGTCGGCATGCTGTTGCAGTTATATTTAGCTTCCTCATAAAATGTTCAATTTGTTATGTATAGTACATGATTAAGAACTTGTAGCATTGTTGTAGTTAATTATAGCTTCTGATGTTTCAGAATTTGGTTGTTGTCTCAATAACAATTAATTCATTTACACATTTTTTTGAGAAGATATGTCATAATTAACCTATTTCTTTAGTTTTTCAAAATATGTATTTGGTGATTTTCTATGTTGCTAGAAACCAATTTCCCTTACAGTTTGTATTGATCTAGTTTTAAATATTATAGGATGAACCGAAGTGTTCTTACCTGGAGTGGGTTGATCAAGAGTGGCCATAGTCTTTGAAGATGTGCCTAGCAAAGCTCTAGAGCATGTATGAGGAAGAGAATAGAGGTAGCCTTAGAGAAAGTGTTGTCAACACCGAAGAATATTTCAAGATGCGGGGAAAAAGAGGAAGATGGAGAATGAGCTTAGATTTTTTAATTAGACTTCGCTAAGATGGTGTTGGCGAAGGAGGCACTTTCCTAGTTGGTCAGTGCAAAACAGGTTCTGACAGAACTGAAAGCAGATGTGGATAAGACGAGCCTGGCTGATCTCGATTAGGGAAATGAATATATTGTTCTAATATTGTTCTTATGAAGGTGAACTAGCTATATGTTGTACTGTGCTGTTTTCAGGTAGCTATCGTACTATGATGTCAAACTATATTTATGTGCCTGATATGAAATTGGCAAATAGCTGTTCGATAGGAAATGTGAATTTGCATAATACTAGAATTATTAGTTGTAAACTAATAAACCTGCTAAATGGGTCATGGAACTTTCCAAACGGTTCTAGCAGTAAGAGCGGTTGTGATGGAGAGCGCAATGCCATATAGTTTTCTTCATCAAATCATGTGTGATGTAGTTGAATAAAAGCAAACGGTTAGCCGAGGTAGAGCGCGTGTGATCGTTACACCTATCACACACGAGACTATACATAAAACTTTGTGGGATGTATATACGAACGAAAATGTTTTCCCTTGATTGACTGTGTGGGATGTACATACGAACGGAAATGTACTTCTTGGATTGACTGTGTGGGATGTACATAAGAACGGAAATGTACTTCTTGGATTGATTGTGTGGGATGTACATAAGAACGAAAATGTATTCCTTGGATTGACGATGTGGAATGTACATACAAACGGATATGTTTGTTTGGGGCTGGCTATGTGGGATGTACTGACCACTAGAACTGATTGGGCCTGTATTATTGTATTTGATCGCTCGCCCGTCACACATGATCTCATTTTGCCCAGCGTGTGTAACTGGAGGGCCTATCCCCGATGGTTTCTTGGTCGTGTGGGAAGGAACCCCTATCACCCACACTCACTTGGCGACGGTTCAAAATGCTATCATGGAAAGGGGTTAAAAACTGTTTGTATAGTACTCGCTGTACCGGTGATATGTAACCCTAGAGATCCCTAGTGTCTACATAAACCAGAGGGTTTAGCCCATTGGGAGGAGAACCATTATCTCCATACCCACCTAGGGTTAGTTCATTCGATCTCGTGGTAGATCAACTCTGTAATTGTCATACAAACACATCAATACAACCAAGAAGGATGTAGGGTTTTACCTCCTCGACAGGGCTCAAACCAGGGTAAATGCTGTCTCTACGTTCCTTGTAACCCAATGATCCAAGATCCACACTGAGGTCTACGGTTGATGAGTGCACTCCCGTGGAGGAGGAGGTGCCATTGGTCCTCGTTGCCGAGCCTCAGGCTCCAACTTGGGCACAATGCATCGTCTATTTCCTCTAAACAGAAGAACGTCCTGAAGAGCAAGAAGAGGCTGAAAGAGTATCCCAGAGGGCAAGTACGTATCAGTTCATTGACGACACGCTATACAGAAGAAGGCCCAACAGTCTGAAATTGAAGTGCATTTGTTGGGAAGAAGGAAAGGAACTGTTGGTAGAGATACACAAGGGTATGTACGACTCACACATTGGATCAAGGGCCCTGGTTGGAAAAGCCTTCCGGCAAGGATTCTACTGGCCCACGGCCCTCCAAGATGCAATTGAGCTGGTCACCAAATGTGAAGTCTTCCAGTCCCACTCCAAGAAGATCCACCAGGCTACCTAAGCTCTCCAGACAATCCCTTTATCATGGCCCTTCTCGGTCTGGGGGCTCAACATCTTGGGCCCCTTCCCCCATGCTACCGAGGGATTTGAGTTCTTCTTTGTCGCTATCGACAAGTTCACAAAGTGGCTAGAGGTGGAGCCCATGAGAAAGGTGACCGCGCAGTCAACTATCAAGTTCTTGAAAGGATTGGTGTGCCGCTTCGAGGTCCCTGCCCGAATCATCACCGACAATGGCACCCAATTCATGAGCCACACATGAAATACGTGCCCTCAGAAGCAAGATCTCATTTGCCTCTGTTGCCCATCCCAGGAGCAACGGGCAAGCTGAGAGGGTGAATGTTGAAGTGTTGCGAGGCCTCAAGACAAGAACATTTGATAAGCTGCAGAAGTGAGGCAGGGGATGGATCCACGAGCTGTCGGTGGTTCTTTGGTCCCTCCCTACGACACCAAATCGAGCTACCGGGCAGACTCCCTTCTCCCTAGTCTATGGGGCAGAAGCAGTTATCCCCACGGAACTCATATACGGGTCACCTCGAGTGCTTTCCTACAATGAAGTAGCGCAAGAACAACAATGGCGTGATGACATTGTGCTACTTGAGGAGAACTGTCTCTGGGCTGCTACGCGTGCTGCACACTACCAACAAGCCCTACGTCGCTATCAAAGCCGCAGGGTTCATGCCCTAAGCTTTGAGGAAGGCGACCTTGTCCTTAGGTGCGTTCAGTCCACCAAGGGTACAAACAAGTTGACGCCAAAGTGGGAAGTCCCTTATCGGGTAGTACGAGTCACCAGACCTGGCGTAGTCCGTCTGGAGACTGGAGATGGCATTCAGTTGCAAAACTCATGGAATATTGAGCATCTTCGTAAGTTCTACCCGTGAGGCGCGGCTGTCAGGCCCTGCCTGACAGCCATCCTTTTGTACATGCCTTTCCGATGTTGCATGTAACCCCTTGTACAAAGCCAGGCGCAGACCCTGAGCAACAGAGAAATAAATGAAGCGCGGGGGCCCCCGACAAATTGCATGCATGCATAAGCATATCATGAGCATAGCATGTTCATGTAGATAGGATCGCATGTAGCACTGTTTTCATCTGCACTAAGCTGCAGGATCCTTGTCATGGATTTGATCCCGAAGAAAGGAAGAGAAGACAAGTCTACATAGCGATCCCTAGCAAGCCAAACAGATAAGTTTTACCTCTTATCCATACGTGTTCTATGAAGAGAAACCTATGCATATGAAAACCTCGCCGCCTTTCAAACATAGGTGCTCCCATCCTTTTACTCGAACGTTGCTTCGGGCAGGATGGTCGTAGTGGCCTTTGACAGAAAAGGTTTGGCGGTGGGCTAGTCCCTCCTTGTCGGTTTTTTGCCCGGCAGGCTTAGCCCCGCGACAAAAAACTGAGGGTACCGGCAAGATAACCTGCCGGGGATAACTTATTTACTTGAAAGTATAGAGGTATTTTACCTCTGCTTGGACATAATACATGCACAAGTGCTCGTCAAAGCTTGTTTTTTTCATTAATATGCTAATAAGCAAGTATAGATCTTGCAGAACACAGACATGGGTAAAGAGGATTACATAATTTAGACTAAAGTTTGGCCGATGCCTACATATTTTAGATTGAAAAAAGATAAGTGCCCTGTAATCCCCCTTTCTTGTTCCTCTTCTCCCAAGTACTGCAATCGGAAGTGGAGAGAACAGAAGGAGTGCCTGGGTAGATGCCCAACCCAATCATGTCAGGGCTTGCCGAGTGTAGCCTGACAAGATTGAGAGTGGCGAGGCTGCGAAGGAGAGGGGCGGGAGGGGGAGCACCTCAGCGGTGCCTTGGTCACCACCTCCAGGACCAGCCAAAAGCCCCAGCTGAAGCACCGGCAGGGAGAACCACCGGAGCTCAGCTGGAAGACTACTAGAGGAGGTGGAGGCACCAAGAGAGTGACTCCCTCCCCTGCAGCCAGGAGGCCGGTGATGATGGTGCTGAGGAGGGAGGGGAAGAGTGGAAAAGACGAGGCGGCAGGTTGGCAATACGAGACGAAGGCATTGGTGCCATCATACTCTAACCTGACGCCTTGCCACCCGCCTTCTCCGTCTTCCCTCATTCTTTCTTTGTACCACCGCTCCAGGAGGACGCCAGCTCCTCGAGCCGTCGCCTTCCCCAGAGAAGCAGCGGGCGACGGTGGCATCCGGGACGCACAAGGAGCATTGCTCCCCACCTCGGAGGGCAGGAAGATGCCGCCGTCTTCAACATTCACCCAACCTTGTCGGTATTCTGGGAATAGGGGTCCCCAGATTTTCCTGCCTGCGGCCTGCGGCGTGGCTCAAGTAGTGGCCCAATACGGCCCGTCTTCATCAACCCAAGCTCAAGACCCTCGCGAGGGGCCAAGCCACGTGGGGCGGACGATGCAAAGCTTCCTCAAGGGCGGCCTCACCAGGCAGGCTTGCGAGAAGGCGGAGAGATCAAGGCAGGGGTACCTCGCGAGGTGCTCGTGATGCAAGCCATGACGATCAAGACCAGGAGGGCGCCAGCTTGCGCAGTGTCCTCGTTTCCTCTTTGGTGCAAAGAGGGTAAGCGCAGGCGCGGAGTACCGAGGCATCAAGCAAAGGTTACCATTTCGGTGCAACGAGACCAAGACCGGCAGAGCGGCAGGATAGAGGTCACCGTGGAGCCCAAGACGGCGCCATCGCCAGTGCCTTTCGCAGCCGAAGACCAACTTTAGTCAGGATAACTTGTACTAGATGTTCCCCTTCAAAATGGTCATTGTTGGCTCCCTTCCTGCTCAATATTTGGGGAGAGGACCAGGGCCTCTATATATAGAGATAACCACCATAGTAGAGGGCATCGAGTTCTCATCCGATCCAGAGGTGATCGAACCGACCTAAGTAGATCACCGCACCAGCCCAAGAACACCTCTCGCGAGGCTGTTCTTCCTCTGTACTATTCATCATCAACCCCTGAGGCAATCCACCACACCACAAACTAGAGTAGGGTATTACACCACAACGGTGGCCCGAACTAGTATAAACCCCGTGTCCCTTGTTGTCGGTGTCAAAACTGGCGGATCTCGGGTAGGGGGTCCCGAACTGTGCGTCTAGGCGGATGGTAATAGGAGACAAGGGACACGATGTTTTACCCAGGTTCGGGCCCTCTTGATGGACGTAAAACCCTACGTCCTGCTTGATTGATATTGATATTGTTGATGTTTACAAGAGTGGATCTACCACGAGATCAAGGAGGCTAAACCCTAGAAGCTAGCCTATGGTATGATTGTAATGGTTGTTGTTGTGTCCTACGGACAAGAGCCATCCGGTTTATATAGACACCGGAGAGGGCTAGGGTTACATAGAGTCGGTTACAATGGTAGGAGAACTACGTATCCGTATCACCAAGCTTGCCTTCCACGCCAAGGAAAGTCCCATCCGGACACGAGACGAAGTCTTCAATCTTGTATCTTCATAGTCTTGGAGTCCGGTCGATGATGATAGTCCGGCCGATGATAGTTTGGCTGATGATGGTAGTCCGGCTATCCGGACACCCCCTAATCCAGGACTCCCTCAGTATCCCCTGAACCAGGCTTCAATGACGATAAGTCCGGCACGTATATTGCTTGGCATTGCAAGGCGGGTTCCTCCTCCGAATGATAGAAGATTGTGAACACCAGGATAGTGTCCGGCTCTGCAAAATAAATTCCACATTCCACCGTAGAGAGAATAATATATACACAAGTTCAATCTGCTGACGTTTTTTGCGGCATGACGTCACGCCACTACCAAGCCATTACTTGAATCGTTTTTTACTCTACCACCTCAGCGCATTTAGCGAAGCGGTTTCCTTGGCACGTCTTGTCGAAGCAGAGATCGTGTTCCCCCTTAATCCGGGATTCTCATCAATACGGACGTGGGTAACCCAACCGCGCCCGTCGCCCACGCCCCCTCTATCGAAGGCGAGTCCCAAACGGTCACGGAGACGGCTCTTGGTATTCTCCCTCTTTATAACGGGACCAAGGCTCGTTTCTTTTCTTCAATCCTCCATCGAATCCTCTCCCCGCTCCAAGTTCCAGCACCTAGAGCTCCAGATTCGAGCGCTTCGGACCTTCAACGATGTCCGGTTCCGACCTCCAGGGCCGGTGGATGCCCTCCTCCGTCACGGAGGAGGACGTGCTAAAGCTGCGGGAGGCCAAGTACCTGGCTTATGAGATTTCGCACAGGTTGCCTGCCGAAGGGCAGGCCATCCCCACCCCCGAGCCCGGCGAGTATGTCGTTTTTGTATCCCACCTCCGTCGGGGTTTAGGCTTCCCGATGGATCCTTTTGTGAGAGGGCTCATGTTTTACTATGGGTTGGAATTCCACGATTTGGCTCCGGAGTCCATCCTCCATATTTCCGCATTTATTGTTGTCTGCGAAGCCTTCCTCCGCGTCACCCCTCACTTCGGCCTGTGGCTGAAGACCTTCAATGTGGCGCCGAAGATGATCGGGGGGCGTCAAGCGGAGTGCGGCGGGGCGGCCATAAGTAGGAGGGCCGATGCCCCGTGGCCCGCTGGCTCCTTCCAAGAGGAGCTCGGCCCGTGGCAGCAAGAGTGGTTCTATATCACCGTTCCGAGGGGCCGCAGACAAAAGCCGCCGCCCTTATTCCGCCCGGGACCTCCACGACGGTTGATGTCGTGGGTCAACCAAGGGCTCAACTGGGGGCCGTCAAAGGACGTGCCCCTACTGCAGGGCCGGATTCGAGATCTCCAAACGAGGGAGGTCGATATGGTGGTGGTAATGCAGGTTATGCTGATTAGGCGTCTCCCGCCCTGCAAACGCCGCCCTCTCCGGCTGTGGGAGTTCAATCCGGAGGGCCCACGGATTCTTCAACACTTCATGGGTATGACACCCCTGGAGATGTACAAATTATTCTTCGGATCGCAAGAGGCGCATCCGGAATTGACCGAGGATGCTGGCCTAAGCTGCAATCGCCCGGATACTCAAGTAAGTAGTTCCAAGTCCGGACATACCGTTTGTTTGCCTTTCGATAATTCGCCTTATGACCAACTTCCTTCTAAACAGGAGTGGATAGCGGAAGCAAAATTGATATGGTGTCCGGCCCCCCTCCCCGAGACCGCGCCGGATTCCGTGCTGGTTCGGATGCTTGAGGTTGCGCCTCCAGAGGAAGGCGAAGGGGAAAGCAGGAAAGCTACTGCCTCGCCTAAGGAGGCTCTTGAAAGAGGGGGGATCGAGAATCCCTCCCTCCAAGGGGAGAAGAGGACTGCCTCCGAGGACCCGGGGGCAAAAGCCCCTAAACGGGGGAAGAAATCTTCGCCAGAGGGTCCTGCGTCCGGGGAGGCCCCGGCCGCACAATCTCCCTTAAAGAGTCAGCCCTCCAACGAGCCGTAAGTAGAAAGAAAGGAGTTTTATAATAAGGGACATCCCTATTTGTGCTTCTGAGGATAACTAAAGTTTTTACCTTGTAGTTCGGATCTCCGTCCTTCGCAAATGAGCTCGTCTTCGGGGGACCTTCGTCCGGAGATGATGGAGAGCGAGACGCCTCCGTCCGGGGCGCCGTCGGATAGGGCGGACGAGCCTGAAGTGTCGTCACGGAGGGAGCCCCCGGGTTTGGCAAAGCCGGATAGTTCGGCGCCAACTGGTGTACGGCTGAAGGATCTGCTTGAGAAGGCGTCTATCTCAGAAGATCACCACGCATTGATGAGCATGGTGATTGAAAGGGTTTCGTCCGCCGAAGGCGGGTTGCATAATGCCGTCAGGAGTTTGCTGGCGGGGTTTGAGGTGCGTAAAAATGACACACCTTTTAACAGTTTAGCATATAGAATGCGCCCTGTATAGATAGTAGCCCCTGAGACTCGGTAGGTTGTCGAAATCGACAGCGTGCCGAGGATCAAAATCGCAGGTTTAAATTTCCGCCGTGCCGATGCAGGTGGCGGGTCGTCCGGGGGCCAGCCGGACTGATGGAGTTGCTGAACTAAAGCGGCAACTCGCTGTTGCGGATGCGGACATCACGCTGGTCAACAGGCGACTTGATGAGTCGCAAGGTAAGTGTTTCTGTGCGGTCACTTGGTAAGGGGGCCGAAGCCAGCTCCTTACAACATGTGCGTGAAATGCAGATAGTGCCGCTGCTGTGGAGAGCCTTCGGGCCGAACTTGCTCAAGCCAAGGAGCAGGCCAGAAGGAGTAATGCGGCAGCCTCGAGGGCGGCCGAGGAGTTAGCGGCCGAAAGGGCCGCACACTGCCGGAGCAGGGAAGAGATGGCCGAAATGGCCGTGAAGTTAAAAGATGCTACCGACCGCAATGAGGCTCTTGGGAAGGAGCGCCTAGCGGGGCAAGAAGACCTGGAGAAGGCCACCGCCGAAGCCAAGGATGCCCGCTCTGCAATGCGGGCTATAAAGGAAGAGCTGCGCCAGGCCGGAGATATTGTAGCTGGCAAGCCTTTTCTGCTGCGCCGAAGGTTTACGGATCCAAAGTATGCTCAGCTGGGCCAACTGTGGGGTCCAGAGGACCCTTATATGGACTTAGCAGCGAGTGCGGCGGATGCCGTTGTGCATTTTCGAAGCCAGAAGGATCACAAGACGGAAGAGCTGTTTTGGTCTCAATTCCATAGTCCGGAGCGTTCACTTCCGCTGACCGACCGTTTGGCCGAGTGGGCTGAGCTAAATAGGTTGTCCGGGCTTGCTATGACGGATATAGTGACCCATGTCCGGCCGGATAGGCCCGAGCCGAAGAGTTACTTTGGCTTATTGCAGCAATTTCTTGGGGCGGTGCCGCATATCAAGGCGATGAAGCGGTCGGCCTGCATAGAGGGTGCGCGGATGGCACTCGCCCGTGTGAAGACACATTGGACAGAGATGGATGCCACCGCTGTTGCGACCCCGGGTTCGGATGATAACCGGTTACCCGCCGAGCACTATTTTGGCGAAGTGCTGCGTGGTGCTCGTGTAATAGAGTCGCAGTGCTCAAAAAATGTTACGTTCGAATGAACGTTTTTATGATGTAAAACAATATTTATGATGTAAGCGCCTTTTATACTTGTGCGTTCAAGTAATAGAATATCTCCTATGCGGCCGTTCATGTATACGTGTGTATAACCTGAAAGATGGCAGTCGTCGGCTTCAGCCCCCACGCACAAGGTGCGGGGGTGTTCGCAAAAAATAGCGCGTTTTCACACTTAATCCGACGTCTCGGTCCTGTAAAGGAGGTGGTAGCGTAGCAAACGAGGCAACCGGACTATAATGCTTTATCACTTTCACTTAGCCATGGAGTTCGAGGGTGGGGCTACGACATAGCCCCTGGGGGCACCGCGCTCTCCGAATTTGGGGCGCGTATGTGCCTGACCGGGAAACGGCCCTTCGTCAAAGCGGAGGAATTCTAAACATTCCCATGGTCGATCGAGTGGTTGACCAGTCTCTCGCTGTATCATGACAGTCAGTTTTCGGCTTTCTCTACTGAGGTGCTCGCCCAGCCGAACTGGGGCACAATCGCAGTAGTTCTCCTGGTGCCGCGTTAGCCGATGATACGGAACGTAAGGCAGCAAAACACAGGAGCCGGGCAAACCCAACATTTGACCAAAGACATGATTCGGAGCTGATGCATATAAGGCCTAACTCGAGACGCCGAACACTCCCGAAGGTGTTCGGTCTTTACAATAGCGGGCAAAACAATGCCCTAAGCCCCTTGTGTCCAGGTACGGGCAAGTTCTTCTGGCGCGGCCGATGCCAAAACGCCAGTCTCCACTCTGGTTATAATGAGAAACCAGGGGATTATAGCAACAAGAGACAGTAAGAAAGGTTTACGTAGGGTCTTAGTCTGAAAAGAGTCCTTGCAACGGGTCCCTACTGCACGTCTGCGCCTGTGTCTCCGTTGTGCCGTATCCTGGACGGGTGTGCATGCTGTTCATCTGTAAAAAGAGAGGAACTTAGTTTGAAAAGAAATCGTGCGAGAAAGTGCATAAAAAATTGAAATATAGATTAATAAAGCTGAGCCTATGCTAGCTCATTATGGCTTATATGTACAAACCCTTGTGAAGGGGTGTGTGGCTAGGTAGCCCCTAGCTTATTTATTCCGGACTCGTCCAGCCGTGTCCGGGGTCTCAGGCGACCTTTTAATGAAATGATGCCACGTGGACCGGGCATTTTAAGCGTAAGAGACGCGTAATGTGGTATTGCATTGAAGCGGACGAAAGCTTCCCGTCCCAGTGATGCTTGATAGCTACTTTTAAATGGGGCGACATGAAAGGTTAGCTTTTCTCGTCGGAAGTTGTCAGGTGACCCGAACACAACTTCTAGTAATAATGAAACTGTGCACCTGGCGTAAGGGCCTGGCGCCACTCCTTTGAAGGAAGTGCGGCTATGCCGAATTGTAGTAGGGTCTATCCCAACTTGCGGATTGTGTCCGGATATAGCAGGTTTAAGTCACTGCCGCCGTCCATCAAAACCTGCGTGAATTGCAGTCCGTCTATTATGGGATCCAATATCAGGGCAGTCTATCCTGCGTTCCGGATACTTCTGGACTAATCCAGATGGTCGAAAGTGATTGGTTTTGACATCCAATCTCGGTGTTCCGCTGGGGTGGACCGTGCGACACTTGTCTTAGCGAGTGCCGTGTTGGTTTTCCGTACTATCACATGAAGTGAGTTTACTGTTTTGACTTCTTGTGGGAAAGTCTTTTGACTTCCGGTGCTCTGCTGGTGGGGTTCGTCATCGTCCTCGCTTGGCGCATCGAGCCCCTTGTGTCCGGCGTTGAGTCTGCCGGACTATTTAAAAACCCAACAATTTCGGTTGGTATGGTTTGCAGGCCTTCCGGAGGTACTGTGGATTTGACATATCTGATCTAAAATTTTGTTTAAATTTGATAGCTCGTCGCTGTTGTCCTTAAGAGGCAGTGTTTTATTGTTTGGCCGCGAGCTTTTGAATCCGGCGTTGACCGCCGTGCCCTTTGGGCTTTTTTCTTTATTCCGGCGCTGATCTTTCCTGCGCCGTGATTTTCCGTTTCCATCTCTGATCTCGGATGTACTCGGGTCGCTGGTGCTGCATCTTGCTAGCCAGCTGTCTTCTCCTGCGCAAAAGCGCGTCATGAGGCTTGTTAGCGCGGCCATTGTTCTTGGCTTCTCTTGGCCGAGGTGTCTGGCGAGCCATTCGTCTCGGACGTTGTGTTTAAAAGCTGCTAAGGCTTCCGCGTCCGGACAGTCGACTATTTGGTTCTTTTTGGTAAGGAACCTGTTCCAGAATTTGCGCGCTGACTCTCCGGGCTGTTGGGTTATATGACTCAGATCGTCTGCATCCGGAGGGCGGACATAAGTCCCTTGAAAATTTGCTCTAAACGCGTCCTCAAGCTCTTCCCAACTTCCAACAGTGTTTTCTGGGAGGCTTTTGAGCCAATGCCGAGCTGGCCCTTTGAGCTTGAGGGGTAGGTATTTTATGGCGTGGAGATCATCTCCTCTAGCCATGTGTATGTGTAGTATGTAATCTTCTATCCAGACTCCTGGGTCTGTTGTGCCGTCGTATGCCTCTATGTTTATGGGTTTGAACGCTGCTGGAAATTCATGATCCAGCACCTCATCGGTAAAACATAGCAGGTGTGCGGCGCCCCTGTATTTGGGTGTGCCGCTATCTTCGAACACTTGTCGTGTTGTGTTACTTCCTGGGGCCCTCCTTTTTGGCCCGTAGATGGACCTAGTTGGGCCGTCCGTTTTCCCAGGATCATAAGTCGGCTTGTGTGCGGAGCCGCTTGTCGCTTTTGGCCTGTCATCTATCCGTCTATCCGGCCAGGCGGCCTCTTTGTTTTTTTACTGTGAGGGCTCTATGGCTTCCACGTCAAATTCTGGCAGTAACTTGCACTTCGGGTAGCTCTTTGTTTGATGGCCATTACCATATTTGTCTGCGGACTTGAGTATTTTGCTCCACTTCATTCTGAGTATGTCTTCCGCTGTTTTGAGCTTCCTTTCTTCCTTCTTCAAACTTCTTGCTGACTTGAGTCTTTTGTGAAGGTTCTTATGCTCCAGTGGTGTGTCCGGACTGTTGATTGCTCCGTGAAGGGGTTGATTATCCGGTTCGTCCTGTTCGGATGGTTGCTTGGTTGTATGTTCGTCGTCCGCTGGTTTGCCCTGCTCTATCGCTGGGTCGTTAGGAATGTTGCTTTGATCGAGGCGGGACTTAGGGCGGCGTCTACGTCGCCGTTTTGGTTGTTTATCGGCGGGATTATCCTCTGCCGCGTCCCGTTGTTCCTCGGTATCGCTTCCCCTTGGGGTGTCCACCATATGTATGTCATGTGACGAGGTGGCCTTCCAGTGCCCTGTAGGCGCTGGTTCTTGATCGTCTCCGGCATCGTCGTCCATACCGTTGATGTCTTCGGAGTCGTAGTTTAGCACGTCGGTTAGATCGTCGACGGTGGCTACGAAGTGGGTGGTGGGTGGGCTCTGAATTTCTTCATTGTCCGTGTCCCGACCATCCTGGCCGTAGTTCGGCCAGGGCTCTCCGGATAGTGAGAGACGCTTCAGCGAATTTAAGATATCATCGAAGGGTGAGTGCTGAAAGGTGTCCGCAGTGGTGAATTCCATGATCGGCGCCCAATCGGATTCGACTAGCAGGGGCGCAGGAGGTTCGGAGTCCGGCAGAGAGTCCGGCACCTCGGAGTCATGAGCTTTATGCGGGACAAGGTAAGTGTTCGGCTCCATCGCCGTAGAAGTTGCAGCTCCCGAGGCGGTGTCCAGCCAGCCGTCCTCGATCTGAGCGATCGGCTCCGGACTATGGGTCGGAGCGGATTCGTGTGCGGCCTCCAAGGTGCTGTCCGGCGGCAGAGTTAGGTCGTGCCCATCGTGACAGCGCGGCACGCTCGGCTGTGGCTCAGATCCATCGAAGATCAAGTCCCCGCGGATATCGGCCGTGAAGTTTAGGCTTCCAAACTTGACCTGAGGCCAGGGGCGTAGCTTTCGATCTGCTCCAGATGGCCAAGCGAGTTGGCCCGCAGTGCGAAGCCGCCGAATACGAAGATCTGTCCGGGGAGAAAAGTCTCACCCAGGACTGCGTCGTTGTCGATTGAAGAGGCCATCAATCCTATCGGTGACGACACAGAGGAACTCTCAATGAAAGCACCAATGTCGGTGTCAAAACCGGCGGATCTCGGGTAGGGGGTACCGAACTGTGCGTCTAGGCGGATGGTAACAGGAGCCAAGGGACATGATGTTTTACCCAGGTTCGGGCCCTCTTGATGGAGGTAAAACCCTACGTCCTGCTTGATTGATATTGATATTGTGGATGTTTACAAGAGTGGATCTACCACGAGATAAAGGAGGCTAAACCCTAGAAGCTAGCCTATGGTATGATTGTAATGGTTGTTGTTGTGTCCTACGGACTAGAGCCATCCGCTTTATATAGACACCGGAGAGGGCTAGGGTTACATAGAGTCGGTTACAATGGTAGGAGATCTACGTATCCGTATCGCCAAGCTTGCCTTCCATGCCAAGGAAAGTCCCATCCAGACACGGGACGAAGTCTTCAATCTTGTATCTTCATAGTCTTGGAGTCCGGTCGATGATGATAGTCCGGCCGATGATAGTTCGGCTGATGATGGTAGTCCGGCTATCCGGACACCCCCTAATCCAGGACTCCCTCACTTGTGTTGTTCATCGTGTAGCTTAGATTCATCGTGAGACATTGGGACATGGATCGGTAGGGGAAAGATCTTCACGCGCACCCCAGAGTTTGAACCTTAAGGGTTTTGCTAGAACCCGATATCCGACAGACCTCACCAAAGGAAGCAGTGTTGGGATTACCACAAGCCCCAAGCGATGCACCCCGGACAAGCGCCGGAAACCCCAAGGGCCCCGACGTCAGGGCGAGAAGCCACGACGACTCATAGCAAGGTTTGGCGCTCCCCCCCAGACGGCCAGCCCGAGCGAAGGAGACAAGCATTCCACCATAGTGGAAAAGCTTGGCGCCTCCTGCACTACGAGCGGCTTGACCGCCGCATCTCCTTGGAGCCCAGACCAAACTCACTCCTCAAGCATCGACACAAGCATTCAGCACCATCGACCCCAAGCTGGAGCCCGAGCCCTGACCCCATTCCCTCCATCTTAACATAACAAGAAGAAGGCAGGAGATGGAAGGAGAGAGGTGCGAGGATGAGCATTTCTGCTCCTTCCTTCCCTCTCTTTTATAGGCAGGTTGGGACTGGGGGCTGATCCCTTGATGAGTAACCACTCTCCCTCTTCACCAATCCGAGAAGGTCGGGCTCCTGCCTTGATGCTCTCCTGCACCACGCGCCTCCGTTACCTACCCACCTCAATGCATGCAGCATACGTGGCAAAGGATAAGAGCGTGGTGGAAAGAGTGAATTGGCAGTTACTCACCCGTGCGTTAAAGTCATTCACGAGGCATTCCAAGGATGGCCCCACTTCAATTGGCATTACGCAACACGCGGGAAAACCGAAAACTGATCCAAGATCAGGTTAATGAAGAAGCAAAGAAGACCTCAAAGGATGAACTACCGCAACCTCCTCGCCTGTGTACTTGACAGGGCCTACCCCGACGACGCTCGGCAGTGCATCCGGGCCAGGCCCGGGGGCTCCTGTCGGTGCAATGCTACTTCTTGAGCTTGCGTTGGTTTTTCCCTTGAAGAGGAAAGGGTGATGCAGCAAAGTAGAGATAAGTATTTCCCTCGGTTTGAGAATCAAGGTATCAATCCAGTAGGAGACAACGCACAAATCCCCAATACCTGCACAAACAATCAAACACTTGCACCCTACGCGATAAAGGGGTTCTCAATATCTTCACGGTCATTTGCAAAAGTGAGATCTGATAGAGATAAGTAAAACTAAACAAAAGATAAAGTAATTATTTTTGGGTTTTTGGTTTATAGATCGGAAAGTAAAAGATTGCAAAATAGTAGATCGGAAACTTACATGATGGAAATAGACCCCGGGGCCATAGGATTCACTAGAGGCTTCTCTCAGGATAGCAAATAATACAGTGGGTGAACTAATTACTATCGAGGAATTGCTAGAAAAGCGCAAAGTTATGCCGATATCTAAGGCAATGATTATGAAATATAGGCATCACGTCCGTATCAAGTAGACCGACTCCTACCTGCATCTACTACTATTACTCCACACATCGACCTACTCCTGCCTGCATCTAGAGTATTAAGTTCATGAAGAATGGAGTAACACTTTATGTCAAGCAATATGATGTAAACCCCATCTTTTTATCCTTGATGGCAACAATACAATATGTGCCTTGCTGCCCCTATTGTCACTTGGAAAGGACACTGCAAGATTGAACCCAAAGCTAAGCACTTCTCCCATTGCAAGAAAAACCAATCTAGTTGGCCAAACTAAACTGATAGTTCGAAGAGAATTACAAAGATATCAAATCATGCATAAAATAATTCAGAGAAGATTCAAATAATATTCATAGATAAGCTGATCATAAATCCATAATTCATTGGATCCTGACAAATACACCGCAAAAGAATATTACATCAGATAGATCTCCAAGAACATCGAGGAGAACATGCTATTGAGAATCAAAGAGAGAGAATAAGCCATATAGCTACTAGCTATGGCCCCGTAGGTCTAAGGTAAACTACTCACGCTTCATCGGAAGGGCAATAGAGTTGATGGAGAAGCCCTCCGTGATTGAATCCCCCTCTGGCAGGATACCGAAAAGGCCCCAAGATGGGATATCATGGGAACAAAAGGTTGCGGCAGTGGGAAAGTGTTTTCGTGGATGCCTCTGGTGGTTTGGGAATATATGCGAATATATAAGATGAAGAATTAGGTCAGGGGAGTCACGATGGGCCCACAAGGCAGGGGCGCGCCCTACCCCCCTGAGCGCGCCTTCCCCCCTTGTCGTTGCCTCGTGGCTCTTCTGACTTGAACTCCAAGTCTCCGAGGTGTCTTCTGGTCCAAGAAAAATCATCGGAAGGTTTAATTCTGTTTGGACTCCATTTGGTATTCCTTTTCTGCGAAGCTCAAAAACAAGGAAAAACATAAACTGGCATTGGGCTCTAGGTTAATAAGTTAGTCCCAAAAATAATATAAAATATCATATTAATGCATATAAAACATCCAAAACAGATAATGTAATAGAATGGAACAATCAAAAATTACAAATACGTTGGAGATGTATCATGCAACAAACCCCAGGTTTGTTGCCCGGACTGTACACAAGCACAAGAGCAAGGTTGCAATATGCAAGACAAGACCAAGTCAAAGAGATAGCTCTTTGAGAAATTAGAGAGCGGGTCAAGAAGACCAAGTCAAGCCAAAGGAAGCAAAAACACCACTAAGGAAAAACTTCCCTTGCCGGGCAGGCGAGCCTGGCGAGGTCGAGGTTGCTCTGAAGACAAGCCTCAAGACTGCCCCGGCAAGCTTGCGGGGACTCCTAGGGAGAACTACCCTGCCAAGGCTTCACCGCTCCACCTCACAGCAACGCAAGTCATCGATCGATGCGGTGTCAAGCCCCCAAGTGACTAAGTGGATGTTATTTGACACATGGCAGCCACTTCTAAAGGAAATCAGCTCCAAATGACACCCGTCCAGAGACGTGTCAAGCAAACATACGAGAAGGTGGCAGAATGGCCCGGTAAGGCTTGCCGGGCATGCCACGATGTGACACTAAGCGACGCATTTAATGCGCTCTGCTATGTCTACAGAGTTAGGTATGATAGCACTGTTTGTTATCTAATCAGTACACAATGAGTGATTTCCATTGTGGTGACCCCTTTATCTATAAAAGGAGGGCCATGGGAACCTTAGAAAGGATTCGAACCCTTGTACACAGGCGAGGAGGTTGCGGTAGTTTGTCCTTTGAGGTCTCCTTTGCTTCTTCATTAACCTAATCTTGGATCAGTTTTCAGTTTTCCCGCGTGTTGCGTAATGCGAATTGAAGTGGGGCCATCCTTGGAATGCCTCATGAATGACTTTAATGCACGGGTGAGTAACTGCCAATTCACTCTTTCAACCATGCTCTTATCCTTTGCCACGTATGCTGCATGCATTGAGGTGGGTAGGTAACGGAGGCATGTGGTGCAGGAGAGCGTCAAGGCAGGAGCCCCTCCTTCTCGGATTGGTGAAGAGGGAGAGTGGTTACTCAACGAGGGTTCAGCCCCCATTCCCAGCCTGCCTATAAAAGAGAGGGCAGGAAGGAGCGGAAATGCTCATCCTCCCACCTCTCTCCTTCCATCCCCTGCCTTCTTCTTGTTATGTTAAGATGGAGGGAATGGGGCCAGGCCCCGGGCTCCAGCTTGGGGTCGATGGTGCTGAATGCTTGTGTCGATGCATGGGGAGTGAGTCTTGTCCGGGCTCCGAGGAGACGCAACGGTCAAGCCGCTCGCAGTGCAGGAGGTGCCAAGCTTTTCCACTATGGTGTAATGCTTATCTCCTTCGCTCGGGCTGGCCGTCTGGGGGGAGTGCCAGACCTTGCTGTGAGTTGTCGTGACTTGTCGCCCTGATGTCGGGGCCCTTGGGGTTTCTGGCGCATGTCCGGGGTGCATCGCTTGGGGCTTGTGGTAATCCCAACACTGCTCCCTTTGGTGAGATCGGGGTGAATGTTGAAGACGGTGGCATCTTCCTGCCCTTCGAGGTGGGGAGAAATGCTCCTTGCGCGTCCCAGATGCCGCTGTTGCCCGCTGCTTCTCTGGGGAAGGCGACAGCTCGAGGAGCTGGCGTCCTCCTGGAGCGGTGGTACAAAGAAAGAACGAGGGAAGACGGAGAAGGTGGGTGGCAGGGTGTCAGGTTAGAGTATGATGGCACTGATGCCTTCGTCCCGTCTGGCCAACCTGCCGCCTCGTCTTTTTCGCTCTTCCCCTCCCTCCTCGGCACCATCATCACCGGCCTCCTGGCTGCCGGGGAGGGGGTCGCTGATACGTCTCCAACGTATCTATAATTTTTGATTGTTCCATGCTATTATATTACCCGTTTTGGATGTTTATGGGCTTTACTTTACACTTTTACATCATTTTTGGGACTAACCTACTAACCGGAGGCCCAACCCGTATTGCTGTTTTTTGCCTATTTCAGTAGTTCAAAGAAAAGGAATACCAAATGGAGTCGAAACGAAATGAAACCTTTGAGAAAGTGATTTTTGGAACGAACGTGATCCAGGGGACTTGGATTGCAAGTCAAGAAGCAGCCGAGGCAGCCATGAGGGTGGACGGAACGCCCCCCTAGTGGGCGCGCGACCTACTTCTTCCTCCTATATATACCCACGTACCCTGAGAACATCAGAATAGACCTCGAAAACCTATTTCCACCGCCATAACCTTCTGTATCCGCGAGATCCCATCTTGGAGCCTTTGCCGGCGCTCCACCGGAGGGGAAATCGACCATGGAGGGCTTCTACATCAACACCGTAGCCCCTCCGATGAGTTGTGAGTAGTTTACCACAGACCTTCGGGTCCATAGTTATTAGCTAGATGGCTTCTTCTCTCTCTTTGGATCTCAATACCATGTTCTCCTTGATCTTCTTGGAGATCTATTCGATGTAACTCTTTTTGCGGTGTGTTTGTCGAGATCCAATGAATTATGGGTTTATGATCAAGTTTATCTATGAGAAATATTTGAATCTCCTCTGAATTCTTTTATGTGTGATTAAGTTATCTTTGCAAGTCTCTTCGAATTATCAGTTTGGTTTGGCCTACTAGATTGATCTTTCTTGCAATGGGAGAAGTGCTTAGCTTTGGGTTCAATCTTGCGGTGTCCCAGGGGCAGCAAGGCACGTATTGTATTGTTGCCATCGAGGATAAAAAGATGGGGTTTATATCATATTGCATGAGTTTATCCCTCTACATCATGTCATCTTTCTTAATGCGTTACTCTATTCTTTATGAACTTAATATTCTAGATGCATGCTGGATAGCGGTCAATGTGTGGAGTAATAGTAGTAGATGCAGGCATGAGTCGGTCTACTTGTCACGGACATGATGCCTATTGTAACGCCCACGATGTGGCTATATCTCCCACGTGTCGAAGCACGACTTAGAGGCATAACCGCATGGTGGTTTTGTCGCAAGAAGGGTCATCTTCACACAATCCCATGTAATGAACAAGAATGGGATAAAGAGAGTTGGCTTACAATCGCCACTTCACACAATACATAATTTAAGGTTCATACATCATTCAAAATACACTCAAAGACCGACTACAGTCAAATCCTACTGAAAAGAAGATAACCCGAAATGCTAGATCCCCGATCGTCCCGACTAGGCTCCGCTACTGATCATCTGGAAACGAAACATAGTAACGACCAAGGTCCTCGTCAAACTCCCACTTGAGCTCGGTTGCGCCACTTGCGCTGGTATCCTCGGCACCTGCATCTGTTTTGGTAGAATCTGTGAGCCATGGGGACTCAGCAATCTGACACCCGCGAGATCAAGACTATTTAAGCTCATAGGTAGGGAAAGGGGTAATCTGGTGGAGCTGCAGCAAGCACTAAGCATATATGGTGGCTAGCATACGCAAGTGAGAGAGAGAAGAGAAGCAACACATCGGTCGAGAAGCTAGAAGTGATCAAGAAGTGATCCTGAAACTACTTATGGTCAAACATAACTCAAACCGTGTTCACTTCCCGGACTCCACCGAGAAGAGACCATCACGGCTACACACCCGATTGATGCATTTTAATGAAGTCAAGTGTCAAGTTATCTACAATTGGACATTAACAAATTCCCATCTGCCTCATAACCGCGGGCACGGCTTTCGAGAGATAATATACCCTGCAGGGGTGTCCCAACTTAGCCCATCACAAGCTCTCACGGTCAACGAAGGATATACCTTCTCCCGGGAAGACCCGATCAGTCTCGGAATCCCGGTTCGCAAGACATTTCGACAATGGTAAAATAAGACCAGCAAAGCTGCCCGATGTGCCGACAAATCCCGATAGGAGTCGCACATATCTCGTTCTCAGGGCACACCGGATAGGTCAGCCTACGAGTAAAACCAGCCCTCGAGTTGCCCCTTGGTGGCCCCGCAGTCTGCCCATTTCGGACCAACACTCGGGCTCACGAAAACCCAAGGGAAAAAGGCTTAGGTGGCAAATGGTAAAACCAAGGTTGGGCCTTGCTGGAGGAGTTTTATTCAAAGCGAACTGTCAAGGGGGTCCCATAAATCACCCAACCGCGTAAGGAACGCAAAATCAAGGAACATAACACCGGTATGACAGAAACTAAGGCGGCAAGAGTGGAACAAGACACCAGGCATAAGGCCGAGCCTTCCACCCTTTACCAAGTATATAAGGTGCATTAATTAAACAGGAGATATTGTGATATCCCAACATATCCATGTTCCAACAAGGAACGAACTTCATCTTCACCTGCAACTAGCAATGCTATAAGAGGGGTTGAGCAAAAGCGATGACATAGCCAAACAATGGTTTGCTAGGACAGGATGGTTAGAGGCTTGACATGGCAATATGGGAGGCATGATAAACAATGGCAGGTAGAGCTAACATAACGATAGAGCGAGCAACTAGCAAAGCAAAGATAGAAGTGATATCGAAGCTATGGTCATCTTGCCTGCAAAGTTCTCAGAGTTGTCGAAGGCTTGATCCTCGTAAGCGTTCTCAACAGGTTCCTCGTTCACATACTCGTCTCCCGACTCTACCCAAAGCAAGAACACAAGCAATGGAACCACACTCAAACATGGAGCAATGCACAAGCAACATGATGCAATACATGACATGATATGCGAGATGTGATATGCAATGCTTATGCGTGGTCCGGAAGGGAAATGATGAACAAGGCATCAACTTGGCAAACCAAGTATGCCGCTGGAAAGATGAGATGATTTCGGTTGAAATCGATATAAAGATCACCGGAATCGGATGCACGGTTTGCAAATGGCAAGCAAAATAAGAATGACACAAATCTGTGATTAACAGCATGATGCTACTTAGCATGCAACAAGAAACTATGCTACAACACCCCAACATAAAAACAAAGCATATGGAAGTGATCCACAGGAGATGCTTAACAAAAGAGGAACACTGAGCTACGGCTAAATCACACCATAACAGGTTCAAACAAGCATGGCAAAAGTGCAAAAGTTATCAGCTAGGACATGGCATAAACAGCATCAGGTAGCAATGTTGAGAGCAAGCAATCAACATGCTACAGGAACTTATAATAGCAAAACAAGGCATGGCATGATTCTACTCAAAGCATAGAACAAAAGTCCCTTACTAACCATGAGCGAAAAAGGATCAGAAGAAATGATGGCACCCATGTAAACATAGCAAGTTTCGTTAACAGATTCAACAAACAGGGCATGGCATTGACAGAATTATGAAGGCATCTTCGCGAGCTTGATTCACTCACCACAAGTCATTGCATGACAAGATAAGCATAGCATCAGCAAGAAGACATGCTTATTAAGCTATCCATGGCAAGAACAAGTTCATACCATGCAAGGATCAACTACAACAACCTTGGCAAAATTGAATAACATGTAAACAATCTGCCAGGAAACATTTTGTAGAAAAAGTAGAGCACGAAAATAACATGCTAGACTACTCCATAATTGCAAACACGGGCATGAATGGATATAGCATAACCATATGTTCAAAACATCCTTACTTAAGTATCTCAAAATATGCATGGACCTCTCTGTAGCATCAAGTTTACATGGCATAAAAATAACAACAGAATAGGGACTGAAATCAGCAACATCACGAGGCCTAGTTTACATGCTTGTTCTAGTCACCACATTGATCACAAAAATACATGGCATTCACCCATGTAAATATGGCATGGCATAGTTCAAAACATATGTAGGGCTCAAGTTCATAAGATGCACACATCAATCATGGCAAAAATGACAAAAGTGCATGTTCTGATAAGAATCTGAAACTAACATCACATAGCTCTCTTCCAACAACATTTCGGGCATCAAGATGAGCTCAAATGAAAATGATGCAATGATATAAAATGATGTACTCATCGAGGCGAACAATTGGATATGCTACACGCCCAAAATGGAGCCACGGGTGCAAAGTTATGACACGATGAATATGGCATGATATTGTGCAGACTTGGTGGAAATTCGAAGTCAACCTAAGTTTTTGACCCGATCTGGATCTGGCGCGTGGGTCGAGGTCGGCCGGAGTTCCTCGCTGGAGATGGAGCCGGAGGGGAGGACGACGGCCGGAGAAGGACGTGCCGGCCGGATCCGGGCGCGGGAGGCGGCGGCGGACGCGGAGGCAGGGCCGGGCGGCACCGGCGGCGACCCGGGCGACGGCGGCGGCGGGGAGCCGTGGCGGCGCGCGGGCGGTCAAGCTGCGGACCGCGGCGGTCGGAGGGCGGCGCCGGGCGGCGGCGCGCGGCCTGCGGGGCGGCCTGGAGCGGGCTTCGGGGGCCGGGAGCGGGCCAGGCGGGTTGGCGGCGTGGGGGCGGCGGCGCTGGCCACGTGGCGGCCTGCGATTGGCGCGGGCGCGGCGGCGGACGCGTCCGGCCCGATCCGGACGTGTCCGGCGGCGCGAGGGGAGCGGTAGCTAGGGTTTTTGCCCGAAAATCTCGGGGATGGGCACATATTTATAGGTAGAGGGAGTTAGGAGACTCCAAATGAGGTGTAGTTTTCGCCCACACGATCGTGATCCGACGTCGGAGAGCATGGAAGTGACTTAGATGGGTTATTGGGCTGTTTTGAAGGGGTGTTGGGCTGCAACTCAAAAGAGGCCTTTGCGGTTATGCGGTTAACCGTTGGAGTATCAAACGACCTCCAAATGACACGAAACTTGACAGATGGTCTAACGGTGGTGTACCAAGGCCACTTGGCAAGCCTTGTCCCATTCCGAGAATGTTTTAACACCCGCACACGAAAAGAGACAAGAGGGGTGCGCCGGTGCACGTGGGAGTGTCGGATTGCAAAATGGACAACGGGGAAAATGCTCGGATGCATGAGACGAACACGTATGCAAATGAGATGCACATGATGACATGATATGAGATGCATGACATGAAAAAAATGCAAAACTAAAGACAAAACCCAACCACGAAGGGAATACCATATCACATAGCCGAAAATGGCAAGAGTTGGAGTTACAAATATGGGAAGTTACATCCGGGGTGTTACAACACTCCACCACTACAAGAGGATCTCGTCCCGAGATCTAGGACTGAAAGAACTCCGGATATTTGGAACGGAGGTGATCCTCGCGCTCTCAGGTGGCTTCTCGGTCGGAATGGTGTGACCACTTCACTTTCAGGAATTTGATTGACTTGTTGCGAGTCTTGCGCTCGGTTTCTTCAAGAATAGCAACGGGGTGCTCATGATAAGAGAGATCTTCTTGGAGGTCAATTTCTTCAAAGTTGATAGTGCGCTCAGGAGTCTTGAAGCACTTGCGAAGCTGTGACACGTGAAACACATCGTGCACGTTTGCAAAGTTGGATGGAAGCTCAAGTTGATAGGCGAGGTCGCCTCTTTTGCCAATGATCTTGAAAGGACCCACGTATCTAGGGGCAAGCTTCCCTTTGATACCGAAGCGACGAGTGCCTTTCATTGGAGAGACGCGGAGGTAGACATGGTCTCCGATTTCAAAAGCCAAGTCACGGTGCTTGCTATCATAGTAACTCTTCTGGCGCGATTGCGCGGCTTTGAGATTCTCACGAATGACTTTGCACATTTCTTCGGCTTCTGTGATCAAGTCGTTGCCAAGAAGTTGGCGTTCACCTGTCTCGGACCAATTGAGAGGAGTACGACACTTTCTGCCATAGAGAATTTCGAATGGGGCCTTGCCCGAACTCGCTTGGAAGCTGTTGTTGTAGGAGAACTCGGCATATGGAAGACAATCTTCCCACTTCATACCGAAGGAAATGACACAATCCCTGAGCATGTCTTCAAGGATTTGATTTACTCGCTCGACTTGGCCACTTGTTTGAGGATGGAAAGCTGTGCTGAAACGAATGTTGGTGCCCATGGCCTTCTGAAAGGAGTCCCAGAACTTAGAAGTGAAGATGCTTCCACGGTCTGAAGAGATCAATTGTGGAATACCGTGCAAGGAGACAATTCTGGAGGTGTATAGCTCTGCCAGCTGAGCTGCTGTGATAGATTCTTTGATAGGAAGAAAATGAGCCACTTTAGTAAGCTTGTCAATGACAATGAAGATAGCATCATTTCCATGCTTGGACTTAGGAAATCCAGTCACGAAGTCCATCTCGATATGATCAAACTTCCATTCTGGAATAGCAAGAGGTTGAAGGAGACCAGCTGGTCGTTGGTGTTCTGCTTTCACCCTTCTGCAGACATCACATTCATTCACGAATTGAGCAATTTCTCGCTTCATTCGAGTCCACCAATACGACTGCTTGAGGTCATGGTACATCTTTGTACTTCCAGGATGAATGGATAGGAGGGAATTGTGTGCCTCATTCATGATGACTTTTCTCAGATCACCTTTAGGAACCACAATTCGATCCTCGAAGAAAAGAGTATCTTTGTCATCCAAGCGATAGCACTTGTATTTGGAAATGCCCTTGTTAATACCACGTTTCACCTTCTTCACCATGGTATCCAGGAGTTGTGCCTCACGAATTTGATCTTCCAAAGTTGGAGAGACTATGAGGTTGGCAAGAAAGCCTTGAGGAACAACTTGAAGATTCAGCTTGCGGAAAGCTTCACAAAGATCCAGTTGAAATGGCTTGAGAATTAGACTGTTGCAATAAGCCTTTCTGCTCAGAGCATCTGCAATCACATTCGCCTTGCCAGGAGTATATTCAATACTTGGATTGTACTCTTGAATCATTTCGACCCATCGAGTTTGTCTGAGGTTGAGGTTGGGTTGAGTGAAGATATACTTGAGGCTCTTGTGATCGGTGAAAATGTCCACTTGCCTTCCCAACAAGAGATGTCTCCATGTTATCAATGCATGGACAACTGCCGCCAACTCAAGATCGTGAGTGGGGTAGTTCTTTTCGTTGGGCTTCAACTGACGAGAGGTATAGGCCACAACTTTCTTCTCTTGCATTAACACAGCACCGAGACCTTGAAGAGAAGCATCGCAGAACACTTCGAATGGCTTGGATTCATCAGGAGGAGTCAAGACAGGAGCTGTGACTAGCTTCTCTTTGAGGGTGTTGAAAGCAACGTCACACTCAGGCGTCCAGACATACTTGACATGCTTCTGGAGGAGGTTGGAAAGAGGCTTTGCAATCTTAGAGAAGTTCTCAACGAATCTTCGGCAATAGCTTGCAAGACCAAGAAAACTGCGGAGCTGCTTGACATTCTGAGGAGGTTCCCAATTCACAACTGCAGACACCTTCGCCGGATTAACAGCAATGCCCTTGGCGGAGATGATATGACGAAGGTAAAGAACTTCATCAAGCCAGAACTCACATTTGGAAAACTTCGCATAGAATTGATGCTCTCTGAGCTTGTCGAGCACCAATCGCAAATGTTTGGCATGATCTGACTTATTCTTGGAGAAGACCAAAATATCATCGAGATACACCAAGATGAATTCATTTGTGTAGGGGTTGAAGATAAAGTTCATCATTCGAGAGAAAGTTGGAGGAGCATTGACAAGGCCGAAAGACATGACTGTATATTCATAAGAACCATAGCTTGTTTTGAATGCTGTCTTGGGAATATCTTGTGCACGAATTCGAATCTGATGATAACCCATACGAAGGTCAAGCTTGGAGAATACTTTAGCACCTTTGAGTTGCTCGAATAGCTCATTGATGTTGGGAAGTGGATACTTGTTCTTGATTGTCTTCTTGTTCAATGGGCGGTAATCGACGCAAAGTCGGTCCGTGCCATCCTTCTTCTGGACAAAAAGAACTCCACAACCCCATGGAGATGAACTCGGTCTGATCAAACCCAGACGCTCTTGTTCATCGAGCTGTTTCTTCAATTCCTTCAGCTCCTTGGGTCCAAGCTTGTAAGGACGCTTGCAAACGGGTTCAGTTCCAGGCTCAAGATCGATAACGAACTCGACTGGCCGATGAGGAGGCATACCCGGAAGCTCTTCTGGAAAGACATCTTGGTACTCACAAACGACTGGAATTTGAGAGACAGCATCCAACTCGCCCTTCTCATTGAGAGAACAACCGAATGGTTTCATCACGAGCGGCATAGATGATAACATCCTCAGAAGGGTGTGTCAATTGAATCTGCCTGGCAGCACAATCAAGCTGAGCCTTGTGCTTAGAAAGCCAGTCCATCCCAAGAATTAGATCAATATCCGAGTCACCAAGAACAACTGGAGAAGACAGAAATTTATAGTCGCCCATCTTGATACCGACATTTGGAACCATCAAACGAGAACTCATGTGCTTGCCCGAGGAAACAATTGCTAGAGTTCTATCCAAATATTCCGAAGTGAAATCATGCTTGGTAAAGAACGGCGTTGACATGAAACAATGCGATGCACCGGTATCAAATAAGACTTTTGCAGGAATATCATTAACTGAACCCATTATCACATCAGAAGAATCCTCTGCTTGCGCTGCATTCATCATGTTCACCTTTGCAGACTTTAGATTATGCTTGACCACTGCATTGCTTGAAGATCTCACAAGAGGAGGAGGAGGAGGAGGAAGGCGCCTTTGATTGAAGCATTTGTTCGCGTAGTGACCTTTCTGTTGGCACTTGTTGCAAGTCACTTCTGAGAGCGGACGATGATACGGAGCATTTGACCTTGGAGCTTGAGGCTGAGACTTGTTCTGATAGCCTGGGTTGGGTGGGTGGGAAGATCCACGACCACCTGAGTTCTTCTGCTGGTAAGGCTGACGAAACGGAGGAGGAGGAAGGTAGAACTTTTGCTGCTTAGCTGCCACTTGAGAGGAAGAAGAAGACTGAATTGCATCCCTGATTCTCTTCTTAGAAGCCTCACACTTGAGCTGAGCACCTTCTTGCTGGAGGGCCATATTGTAGAATTGATCAAACTGAGTAGGCTCAACAAGAACGAGAGCTAACTGCAGATCCTCTCTAAGGCCACCTCTGAATTGATAGATCATACTCTTCTCATCAGGAACGTCTTGTTTAGCGAAGCGAGCAAGTTTCTGAAACTGCTTGTTGTATTCATACACTGACATGTTGCCTTGCTTGAGATTGCGGAACTCCTCACGCTTGCTCTCAACAACACTGGTAGGAATGTGGTGAGCTCTAAAGTCCCGACAGAAATCAGTCCAAGTAATCACTCGACCTCCTCTGGAATCCTTGTATTGCTGGAACTAATCAGCTGCTTGGTCCTTGAGCTGAAAAGAAGCGAACTTGACGTAGTCCTCAGGCCTGACATTGCTGCATTCAAAATGCTTGTTGATATCCACGAGCCAATCATCGGCGTGTGTGGCCTCGACATAGTAGCTGAAAGACTTCGGCTGATTTGCCAGGAATTGGTTGAGGGTAGGAAACTGAGGCTGATGATTGAACTACCCTTGACCTTGATTCCCTTGGTTGCCTTGGCCTTGGTTGCGCTCTTGCATCAGCTGAATCAGCAACTGAGCGTTGGCGTTAGTGGTTGCCATCAAAGCTTGCCATGCCTCCGGAGGCGGAGGTGGAGGTGGAGGGTTCGCCTGACTCCCATCATTGCGTTCCGGATTCTGACGCGTTGGCGGAGCCATCCTGAAGAGGGTGACATTCGTTAGCATCTTGATAGACAGATAGACAAGTTGAATCAACGGATAGAAATTGCAACATATAGTCTTCACAATAAACATTCGAACAAGGATGAACGAATGAATTCCCAAAGCTAACATCACACATCCATTAAGGTGAGAAGCCACTTGATAAGAGATTGAAGAATGAAATAAACAAGGTACAACTGGAACAAATAAGTGGTAAGGATTACCCAATCACAAACCAAATATCTGCGGGAAGAAGTGCTAGAGCTACTTGAATCCCACCTATAAACTCCCGAAACTTTCCGGTTACGCAATCAGGTGTTGGGGATACAGGGGAAGCAATATATCTCACCCAAACTAACAATCCCTACATCTAGCTGTATCCATCCGTCAACACATAACCAAGAAACCTTCGGAAATCGTGTACCTCAACCTTCGAAAAGCATCCGTTATACGAGTCATGGCAATACTCCCGAACTCCCCAGTACCGGGTGACGTCGAGGTTATCTCACCAACAACTGCATAAAGGAGATTTTCGATGTCGGCAAAACTCAGGTATTCCAGAACTGCAACGATAAAATTGTGACGACAACACCTCGGAGCTCAACTCCCCGGGACACTGCCACATCCCCTAAATGTCAGGAGGCACCAAGAACAATGTTCTCGTCACAAAACCATCGGAACGATTCCAAGATACCCGCGTGATCCTAATTTTTTTAAGGAAATTTGAGGAGAGGAAAGTCAAAACATCTACGTCAGGAGACCTCAGTAGAGCGACGAAGGGACTGAGGAGTAAAAAGAATCCTACTCTCCGATATATATAATCCTAAGACTCAAAACATTTTTTTTCTAGACTCAACAACGCCAACAATCAATCAAGCAGGGGGCTCCTAAGTCGGGGATGGCTCTGATTACCAACTTGTAACGCCCACGATGCGGCTATATCTCCCACGTGTCGAAGCACGACTTAGAGGCATAACCGCATGGTGGGTTTGTCGCAAGAAGGGTCATCTTCACACAATCCCATGTAATGAAAAAGAATGGGATAAAGAGAGTTGGCTTACAATCACCACTTCACACAATACATAATTTAAGGTTCATACATCATTCAAAATACACTCAAAGACCGACTACAGTCAAATCCAAATGAAAAGAAGATAACCCCAAATGCTAGATTCCCGATCGTCCCGACTGGGCTCCGCTACTAATCATCTAGAAACAAAACATAGTAATGACCAAGGTCCTCGTCAAACTCCCACTTGATCTCGGTTGCGCCACTTACGCTGGTATCCTCGGCACCTGCATCTGTTTTGGTAGAATCTGTGAGCCACGGGGACTCAGCAATCTCACACCCGCGAGATCAAGACTATTTAAGCTCATAGGTAGGAAAAGGGGTAATCTGGTGGAGCTGCAGCAAGCACTAAGCATATATGGTGGCTAGCATACGCAAGTGAGAGCGAGAAGAGAAGCAACACATCGGTCGAGAAGCTAGAAGCGATCAAGAAGTGATCCTAAAACTACTTACGGCCAAACATAACTCAAACCGTGTTCACTTCCCGGACTCCGCCGAGAAGAGACCATCACGGCTACACACCCGGTTGATGCATTTTAATGAAGTCAAGTGTCAAGTTATGTACAACCAGACATTAACAAATTCCCATCTGCCTCATAATCGCGGGCACGGCTTTCAAAAGATAATATACCCTACAGGGGTGTCCCAACTTAGCCCATCACAAGCTCTCACGGTCAACGAAGGATATACCTTCTCCCAGGAAGACCCGATCAGTCTCGGAATCCCGGTTTGCAAGACATTTCGACAATGGTAAAACAAGACCAGCAAAGCCGCCCGATGTGCCGACAAATCGCGATAGGAGTCGCACGTATCTCGTTCTCAGGGCACACCGGATAGGTCAGCCTACGAGTAAAACCAGCCCTCGAGTTGCCCCGTGGTGGCCCCGTAGTCTGCCCATTTCGGACCAACACTCGAAGGAGCACTGGCCCGGGGGGGGTGTTAAAATAAAGTGACCCTCGGGCTCGCGAAAACCCAAGGGAAAAAGGCATAGGTGGCAAATGGTAAAACCAAGGTTGGGCCTTGCTGGAGGAGTTTTATTCAAAGCGAACTGTCAAGGGGGTCCCATAAATCACCCAACCACGTAAGGAACGCAAAATCAAGGAACATAACACCGGTATGACGAAAACTAGGGCGGCAAGAGTGGAACAAGACACCAGGCATAAGGCCGAGCCTTCCACCCTTTACCAAGTATATAAGGTGCATTAATTAAACAGGAGATATTGTGATATCCCAACATATCCATGTTCCAACAAGGAACGAACTTCATCTTCACCTGCAACTAGCAACGCTATAAGACGGGCTGAGCAAAAGCGGTGACATAGCCAAACAACGGTTTGCTAGGACAGGATGGTTAGAGGCTTGACATGGCAATATGGGAGGCATGATAAACAATGGCAGGTAGAGCTAACATAACGATAGAGCGAGCAACTAGCAAAGCAAAGATAGAAGTGATATCGAAGGTATGGTCATCTTGCCTGCAAAGTTCTCAGAGTTGTCGAAGGCTTGATCCTCGTAAGCATTCTCAACAGGTTCCCCGTTCACGTACTCGTCTCCCGGCTCTACCCAAAGCAAGAACAGAAGCAATGGAACCACAATCAAACATGGAGCAATGCACAAGCAACATGATGCAATACATGACATGATATGCGAGATGTGATATGCAATGCTTATGCGTGCTCCGGAAGGGAAATGATGAACAAGGCATCAACTTGGCAAACCAAGTATGCCGCTGGAAAGATGAGATGATTTAGGTTGAAATCGATATAAAGATCACCGGAATCGGATGCACGGTTTGCAAATGGCAAGCAAAACAAGAATGACACAAATCTGCGATTAACAGCACGATGCTACTTAGCATGCAACAAGAAACTATGCTACAACACCCCAACATAAAAACAAAGCATATGGAAGTGATCTACATGAGATGGTCGACAAAAGAGGAACACTGAGCTACGACTAAATCACACCATAATAGGTTCAAACAAGCATGGAAAAAGTGCAAAAGTTATCAGCTAGGACATGGCATAAACAACATCAGGTAGCAATATTCAGAGCAAGCAATCAACATGCTATAGGAACTTATAATAGCAAAACAAGGCATGGCATGATTCTACTCAAAGCATAGAACAAAAGTCCCTTACTGACCATGAGCCAAAAAGGATCAGAAGAAATGATGACACCCATGTAAACATAGCAAGTTTCTTTAACAGATTCAGCAAACAGGGCATGGCATTGACAGAATTATGAAGGCATCTTCGCGAGCTCGATTCACTCACCACAAGTCATTGCATGACAAGATAAGCATAGCATCAGCAGGAAGACATGTTTATTAAGCTATCCATGGCAAGAACAAGTTCATAGCATGCAAGGATCGGCTACAACAACCTTGGCAAAATTGAATAACATGTAAACAATTTGCCAGGAAACATTTTGTAGCAAAAGTAGAGCACGAAAATGACATGCTAGAATACTCCATAATTGCAAACAGGGGCAGAAATGGATAGAGCATAACCATATGTTCAAAACATCCTTACTTAAGTATCTCAAAATATGCATGGATCTCTCTGTAGCATCAAGTTTACATGGCATAAAAATAACAGCAGAACAGGGACTGAAATCAGCAACATCACGAGGCCTAGTTTACATGCTTGTGCTAGTCACCACATTGATCACAAAAATACATGGCATTCACCCCTGTAAAGATGGCGTGGCATAGTTCAAAACATATGTAGGGCTCAAGTTCATAAGATGCACACATCAATCATGGAGAAAATGACAAAAGTGCATGTTCTGATAAGAATCTGAAACTAACATCACATAGCCCTCTTCCAACAGCATTTCGGGCATCAATATGAGCACAAATGAAAATGATGCAATGAGATAAAATGATTTACTCATCGAGACGAACAATTCGGTATGCTACACGCCCAAAACGGAGCCGCTGGTGCAAAGTTATGACACGATGAATATGGCATGATAATGTGCAGACTTGGTGGAAATTCGAAGTCAACCTAAGTTTTTGACCCGATCTGGATCTGGCGCGTGGATCGAGGTCGGTCGGAGTTCCTCGCTGGAGATGGAGCCGGAGGGGAGGACAACGGCCGGAGGAGGACGGGCTAGCCGGATCCGGGCGCGGGAGGCAGCGGCGGACGCGGAGGTGGGGACGGGCGGCGCCGGCGGCGACCAGGGCGACGGCGGCGCGGGGGAGCCGCGGCGGCGCGCGAGCGGGCGAGCTGCGGACCTCGGAGGCCAGAGGGCGTCGCCGGGCGGCGGCATGTGGGCCGCGAGGCGGTGTGGAGCGGGCTTCGGGGGCCGGGAGCGGGCCTGGTGGGCCGGCGGCGCTGGCCACATGGCGGCCTGCAATTGGCGCGGGCGCGGCGGCGGATGCGACCAGCCCGATCCGGACGTGTCCGGCGGCGCGAGGGGAGCGGTAGCTAGGGTTTTTGCCCGAAAATATCGGGGATGGGCACATATTTATAGGTAGAGGGAGCTAGGAGACTCCAAATGAGGTGTAGTTTTCGCCCACACGATCGTGATCCGACGATGGAGATCATGGAAGTGACTTAGATGGGTTATTGGGCTGTTTTAAGGGGTGTTGGGCTGCAACTCAAAAGAGGCCTTTGCGGTTATGCGGTTAACCATTGGAGTATCAAACGACCTCCAAATGACACGAAACTTGACAGGTGGTCTAACGGTGGATGTACCAAGGCCACTTGTCAAGCCTCGTCCCATTCCAAGAATGTTTTAACACCTGCACACGAAAAGAGACAAGAGGGGTGCGCCGGTGCACGTGGGAGTGCCAGATTGCAAAACGGACAACGGGGAAAATGCTCGGATGCATGAGACGAACACGTATGCAAATGAGATGCACATGATGACATGATATGAGATGCATGACATGAACAAAATGCAAGAGGAAAGACAAAACCCAACCATGAAGGGAATACCATAGCACACAGCTGAAAATGGCAAGAGTTGGAGTTACAAATATGGGAAGTTACATCCGGGGTGTTACACCTATATACATGATCATGCCTAGTTAATCTCATAATTACTCGCTTTTCTATCAATTGCTCGACAGTAATTTGTTCACCCACCATAATACTTATGCTATCTTGAGAGAAGCCACTAGTGAAACCTATGGCCCCCGGGTCTATCTTTTATCATATAAGCTTTCAATCTACTTTTATTTGCATCTTTACTTTTCCTATCTATATTATAAAATACCAAAAATATATTTATCTTATCATATTATCTCTATCAGATCTCACTTTCGCAAGTGGCCGTGAAGGGATTGACAACCCCTTTATTGCGTTGGTTGCGAGTTATTTATTTGTTTGTGTAGGTGCGTGGGACTTTTGAGGAGCCTCCTACTGGATTGATACCTTGGTTCTCAAAAACCGAGGGAAATACTTACGCTACTATTGTTGCACCACCCTTTCCTCTTCAAGGAAAACCAACGCAAGCTCAATACTTAGCAAGAAGGATTTCTAGCGCCGTTGCCGGGGAGGTCTTCGCTCAAGTTAAGACATACCAAGTACCCATCACAAACTCATCTCCCTCGCATTTTCATTATCGTCATTTGCCTCTCGTTTTCCTCTCCCCCACTTCACCCTTGCCGTTTTATTCGCCCTCTCTGTCCCAATCTCATCTCTCTTTTGCTTGCCCTTTTGTGTACTCGTTGTTATGGCTAGCTCGGTCTTTATCCCTTCGTCTCCCGACTTTGAAGTTCTTCACTTCAAGCAAAGACAAGGAGAAAATTTAAAAGATGCTTGGTTTAGGATGTTAGAATCTTATCGTAGTTGCGCTATAGAAGGAGATTTCAAGATTTTAATTTGCAATTTTTATGTTGGGTTAACCTTACCACATAGACAACTCCTCGATTTTGCCACAAAAGGGTGTTTTATTGAAGTCGATCCTAGTTTCACTTATGAAATTATAGAGGGGATAGTAGGAGTACTTCCCCTACAAAAGGGATCACCCTTCTCTCATGAAGGAACAATTTTAGAGAAATTATGTGAATTGCAAAAATTTGTTGAACCACCTAAGAATATTGGTGGGAATATCGACCGCATGAATAATTTGATTACACTTTGCAATAAGCGGTTGGATGCCTTAGATCAAAAGATCTCCGAGCATGAAGTGAAACGCAAAGAGCCTCTCGGACCTGAGCATAACTCCATTAAAAAGATAAATGCCAAAGATGGCACTACTTAGATCTATCCTCGCTTTTATACCTAGCTAGGGGCATTAAACGATAGCGCTAGTTGGGAGGCAACCCAATTTTATTAGTGTTTTTTGTTTTTGTTTCTGTTTAGTAATAAATTTTGCATCTACCTTCTGTTTAGATGTGTTTTTATGTTTTAATTAGTGTTTGTGCCAAGTAGAACCTATAGGATAACCTATGGTGATAGTTAATTTGATTCTGCTGAAAAACAGAAACTTTGCACGCACGAAATTAGTTTTGTTAATTCACAGAACATTGTTTTGCGTTGATTCTTTTTTCTATAGACCAATAGACAAATTTCTCAGGACTTCCTATTTTGGTAGTATTTTTGGAGTTCCAGAAGTATTCAAGAGTTACAGATTGCTACAGACTGTTCTGTTTTTGACAGATTCTGCCTTCCGTGTGTTCTTTGCTTATTTTGATGCATCTATGGCTAGTATTAAGTGGTATGAACCATAGAGAACTTGAAATACAGTAGGTTTAACACCAATATAAATAAAGAATGAGTTCATTACAGTACCTTATGTGGTGGTTTTTCTTTCTTTCACTAACGGAGCTTATGAGATTTCCTGTTGAGTTTTGTGTTGTGAAGTTTTCAAGTTTTGGGTAAAGATTTGATGGACTATGGAATAAGGAGTGGCAAGAGCCTAAGCTTGGGGATGCCCATGGCACCCCAGGATATTTTTGCCTAAGCTTGGGGATGCCCCCGGAAGGCATCCCCTCTTTCGTCTTTGTTTATCGGTAACTTTACTTGGAGCTATATTTTTATTCGCCACATGATATGTGTTTTGCTTGGAGCGTCTTGTATTATATTAGTATTTTCTTTTTTTAGTTTACCACAATCATCCTTGTTGTACTCACCTTTTGGGAGAAGCCCACTTGATTAGAATTTATTAGAATACTCTATGTGCTTCACTTATATCTTTTGAGCTAGATAGTTTTTGCTCTAGTGCTTCACTTATATCTTTTAGAGCACGATGGTGGCTTAATTTTGAAGAAATTGTTGATCTCTCATGCTTCACTTATATTATTTTGAGAGTCTTTTAGAACAGCATGGTATTTATTATGGTTATGATTTTTGTCCTAGAATGATGAGCATCCAAGTTGGGTATAATAAAAACTATCATAGAAAGTGCATTAAACACTTGGATCACTTTGATGCTTGATAATTGTTTTGAGATATAAAGATGGTAATATTGGAGTCATGCTAGTGGGTAATTATGAAATTGAGAAATACTTGTGTTGAAGTTGGCGAGTCCCATAGCATGCACGTATGGTAAGAGTTGTGTGACAAATTTGTTGCATGAGGTGATCTTTTAATTGTCTTCCTTATGAGTGGAGGTCGGGATCGCGCGATGATTAAATCCTACCAACCCTTCCCCTAGGAGCATGCGTAGTAGTACTTTGCTTCGAGGGCAAGTAGACTTTTGCAATAAGTATATGAGTTCTTTATGACTAATGTGAGTCCATGGATATACGCACACTCACCCTTCCACTTCGCTAGCCTTTATTGTGCCGCGCAACTTTCGCCGGTATCATACACCTGTTATTTACCTTCCTCAAAACAGCCACCATACCTACCTATTATGGCATTTCCATAGACATTCCGATATATATTGCCATGCAACTTTCCACCGTTCCGTTATTGTGACACGCTTCATCATCGTCATATTGCTCTTTGCATGTTCATGTAATTGACATTGTATTTGTGGAAAGGCCACCCTCATAATTTTCATACATGTCACTCTTGATTCATTGCTTATCCCGGTACACCGCCGGAGGCATTCATATAGAGTCATATTTTGTTCTAATGTTGAGTTGTAATTCTTGAGTTGTAAATTAATAAAAGTGTGATGATCTTCATTATTAGAGCATTGTCCCAAGTGAGGAAAGGATGATGAAGACTATGATTCCCCCACAAGTCGGGATGAGACTTCGGACTTTAAAAAAAGAGAGGTAAAAGAGCCCACCAAATAAAAAAATGAGAGAAAAAGAGAGAAGGGACAATGCTACTATCTCTTTTCCACACTTGTGTTTCAAAGTAGCACCGCGATCTTCATGATAGAGAGTGTCTTGTGTTGTCACTTTCATATACTAGTGGGAATTTTTCATTATAGAACTTAGCTTGTATATTCCAATGATGGGCTTCCTCAAAATGCCCTAGGTCTTCATGAGCAAGCAAGTTGGATGCACACCCACTTAGTTTCTTTTGTTGAGCTTTCATACATTTATAGCTCTAGTGCATCCGTTGCATGGCAATCCCTACTCACTCACATTGATATCTAGTAATGGGCATCTCCATAGCCCATTGATACGCCTTGTTGATGTGAGACTATCTTCTCCCTTTTTTGTCCTCACAACCACCACCATACACCACCATAGTGCTATGTCCATGGCTTGCGCTCATGTATTGCATAAGAGTTGAAAAAGTTGAAGCGCGTTAAAAAGTATGAACCAATTGCTTGGCTGAAACTAGGGTTGTCCATGATGGGAGTATTTTGTGTAATGAAAATGAAGCATGGCCTAACTATATGATTTCTTAGGGATAAGCTTTCTTTGGCTATGCTATTTTGATAGGACATGATGATTTATTAGTATGCTTTGAAGTATTATCATTTTTATGTTTTATAAGCTTTTATCTTGAATCATTTGGATCGGAACAATCATGCCACAATAAAGAGAATTACATTGAGAATTATGCTATGTAGCATTCCACATCAAAAATTCTGTTTTTATCATTTACCTACTCGAGGACGAGCAGGAATTAAGCTTGGGGATGCTTGATAGGTCTCCAACGTATCTATAATTTTTTATTGTTCCATGCTATTATATTACCCGTTTTGGATGTTTATGGGCTTTACTTTACACTTTTATATCATTTTTGGGACTAACCTACTAACAGGAGGCCCAGCCCGTATTGCTATTTTTTGCCTATTTCAGTATTTCGAAGAAAAGGAATACCAAACGGAGTCCAAATGGAATGAAACCTTTGGGAATGTGATTTTTGGAACGAACGTGATCCAAAGGACTTGGAGTGCCAGTCAAGAAGCAGCCGAGGCGGCCACGAGGGTGGAGGGCACGCCCCCCCTACTGGGCGCACCCCCTATCTCGTGGGCCCCTCGGGCGGCCACCGGCCTACTTCTTCCTCCTATATATACCCACGTACTCCGAGAACATCAGAACATACAACGAAAACCTATTTCCACCGCCGTAACCTTCTGTATCCGCGAGATCCCATCTTGGAGCCTTTGCCGGCACTCCGCCGGAGGGTTAATCGACCATGGAGGGCTTCTACATCGACACCATAGCCCCTCCGATGAGTTGTGAGTAGTTTACCACAGACCTTCGTGTCCATAATTATTAGCTAGATGGCTTATTCTCTGTCTTTGGACCTCAATACCATGTTCTCCTTGATCTTCTTGGAGATCTATTCAATGTAACTTTTTTTGCGGTGTATTTGTCGAGATCCGATGAATTGTGGGTTTATGATCAAGTTTATCTACGAGAAATATTTGAATCTCCTCTGAATTCCTTTATGCATGATTAAGTTATCTTTGCAAGTCTCTTAGAATTATCAGTTTGGTTTGGCCTACTAGATTGATCTTTCTTGCAATGGGAGAAGTGCTTAGCTTTGGGTTCAATCTTGCGGTGTCCTTTCCCAGTGACAGCAGGCAGCAAGGCACGTATTGTATTGTTGCCATCGAGGATAAAAAGATGGGGTTTATATCATATTGCATGAATTTATCCCTCTACATCATGTCATCTTTCTTAATGCGTTACTCTGTTCCTTATGAACTTAATACTCTAGATGCATGCTGGATAGCGGTCGATGTGTGGAGTAATAGTAGTAGATGCAGGCAGGAGTCGGTCTACTTGTCACGGACGTGATGCCTATATACATGATCATGCCTAGATAATCTCATAATTAATCGCTTTTCTATCAATTGCTCGACAGTAATTTGTTCACCCACTGTAATACTTATGCTATCTTGAGAGAAGCCACTAGTGAAACCTATGGCCCCCGGGTCTATCTTTTATCATATAAGCTTTCAATCTACTTTTATTTGCATCTTTACTTTTCCTATCTATATTATAAAATACCAAAAATATATTTATCTTATCATATTATCTCTATCAGATCTCACTTTCGCAAGTGGTCGTGAAGGGATTGACAACCCCTTTATTGCGTTGGTTGCGAGTTCTGTGTTTGTTTGTGTAGGTGCGTGGGACTTTTGAGGAGCCTCCTACTGGATTGATACCTTGGTTCTCAAAAAATGAGGGAAATACTTACGCTACTATTGCTGCATCACCCTTTCCTCTTCAAGGAAAACCAACACAAGCTCAAGACGTAGCAGTCGCTCTCGTGGTGCCTTCACCTCCTCTAGTAGTCTTCCAGCTGAGCTCTGGCGGTTCTCCCCACCGGTGCTTGAGCTGGGGCTTTTGGCTGCTCCTAGAGGTGGTGACCAGGGCACCGCCAAGCTGCTCCCCCTCCCACCCCTCTCCTTCGAAGCCTCGTCACTCTCAATCTTGTCAGGCTGCACCCGGCAAGCCCTGACAGGAATGGATTGGGCATCTGCCTAGGCACTCCTTCTGTTCTCCCCACTTCCCATCGCAATACTTGGGAGAAGAGGAACAAGAAAGGGGGATTACAGGGCACTTATCTTTTTTCAATCTAAAATATGTAGGCATCATCCAAACTTTAGTCTAAATTATGTAATCTTCTTTACCCATGTCTGTCTTTTGTAAGATCTATACTTGCTTATTAGCATATTAATGAAAAAGACAAGCTTTGCCGGGCACTTGTGCATGTATTATGTCCATGTAGAGGTAAAATGCCTTTATACTTTCAAGTAAACAAGTTATCCCCGGCAGGCTATCTTGCCGATACCCTTAGTTTTTTGTCGCGGGGCTAAGCCTGCCGGGCAAAAAACCGACAAGGAGGGACCAGCCCACCGCCAAACCTTTTCTGTCAAAGGCCACTACGACCATCCTGCCCGAAGCAACGTTCGAGTAAAAGGATGGGGGCACCTATGTTTCAAAGGCGGCGAGGTTTTCATATGCATAGGTTTCTCTTCACAGAACACGTATGGATAAGAGGTAAAACTTATCTGTTTGGCTTGCTAGGGATCACTATGTAGACTTGTCTTCTCTTCCTTTCTTCGGGATCAAATCCATGACAAGGATCCTGCAGCTTAGTGCAGATGAAAACAGTGCTACATGCGATCCTATCTACATGAACATGCTATGCTCATGATATGCTTATGCATGCATGCAATTTGTCGGGGCCCCCCACGCTTCGTTTATTTCTCTGTTGCTCAGGGTCTGCGCCTGGATTTGTACAAGGGGTTACATGCAACATCGGAAAGGCCTGTACAAAAGGATGGTTGTCAGGCAGGGCCTGACAGCCGCGCCTCACGGGTAGAACTTACGAAGATGCTCAATATTCCATGAGTTTTGCAACTGAATGCCATCTCCGGTCTCCAGACGGACTACGCCAGGTCTGGTGAGTCATACTACCCGGTAAGGGCCTTCCCACTTGGGAGTCAACTTGTCTGTACCCTTGGCAGACTAAACACGCCTAAGGACAATGTATCCTTCCTCAAAGCTCTGGGCATGAACCCTGCGGCTTTGATAGTGACATAGGGCTTGCTAGTAGTGTGCAGCACGCGTAGCAGCCCAGAGACGGTTCTCCTCAAGTAGCACAACGTCATCACGTCATTGCTGTTCTTGCGCTATTTCATTGTAGGAAAGCACTCGAGGTGACCCGTATATGAGTTCCGTGGGGATAACTGCTTCTGCCCCATTGACTAGGGAGAAGGGAGTCTGCCCGATAACTCGATTTGGTGTCGTAGGGAGGGACCAAAGAACCACCGGCAGCTCGTGGATCCATCCCCTGCCACAATTCTGTAGCTTATCAAATGTTCTTGTCTTGAGGCCTCGCATGACTTCAACATTCACCCTCTCAGCTTGCCCGTTGCTCCTGGGATGGGTAACAGAGGCAAATGAGATCTTTCTTCCGGGGGCACATATTGCATGCGTGGCTCGTGAATTGGGTGCCATTGTTGGCGATGATTCGGGCAAGGACCCCGAAGCGGCACACCAATCCTTTCCAGAACTTGATAGTTGACTGTGTGCGGTCACCTTTCTCATCGACTCCACCTCTAGCCACTTTGTGAACTTGTCGATAGCGACGAAGAAGAACTCAAATCCCTCGGTAGCACGGGGGAAGGGGCCCAAGATGTTGAGCCCCCAGATTGAGAAGGGCCATTATAAAGGGATTGTCTAGAAAGCTTAGGTAGCCTGATGGATATTCTTGGAGCGGGACTGGCAGACTTCACATTTGGTGACCAGCTCAATTGCATCTTGGAGGGCCGTCGGCTAGTAGAATCCTTGCCGGAAGGCTTTTCCAACCAGGGCCCTCGATCCAATGTGTGAGTCGTACATACCCTTGTGTATCTCTGCCAACAGTTCCTTTCCTTCTTCCCGACAAATGCACTTCAATTTCAGACCATTGGGCCTTCTTCTGTATAGCGTGTCGTCAATGAACTGATACATACTGGCCCTCCGGGATACTCTTTCAGCCTCTTCTTGCTCTTCAGGAAGTTCTTCTGTTTGTAGGAAGCAGATGATGTGTCGTGCCCAAGTTGGAGCCTGAGGCTCCGCAACGAGGACCAGTGGCACCTCCTCATCCATGGGAGTGCACTCATAAACCGCAGAGGTTGATAATTTGGCGGGAGGGTGCATCTCGCCGATCGAAGGGGAGTTGTTCCCGTCAAGCCCTCTGTCGGGGTCCGCTTGCCGGAGTGTAGTTTCCTCCTTTTTCTGGCCATTGTTGCCGGGGATACGGAGGGCTGAGTCAGATGGAGAACAAAAGTCCTTGGTTCCACAGGGAGCTTTTGTGTAGCGCACTTGACAGATGATCAACAATGCTGTTTTCCACATGGGGCACGTGCTCTGTTTGCAAGCCATGAAAGCACTCCTCCCACTTTATCACTTCCTCAACGCATGCCTCCGTCAATGGGCTTTGGTAATCCTTGTTCACTTATATCACCACAAGTTGTGAGTCTCCTCGGATGATCAACTTCTTGATTCCCAGTTCTATTGCAATCCTGAGCCCGACAAGGAGCCTTTCATATTCTGCAGTATTGTTGGTAGCATTGTCCTGGGGGAAATGCATTTGGACGAGTACTTAAGGTGCTCCCTTGTGGGAGCAACGAGAAGCACGCCAGCCCCCGCACCTTGTAGGGAGAAGGCACCATCAAAATACATAATCCATTCTGGGGGTGCTTCCTTGCCAGGGATGACTGTCTCCAACACTTCTTCATCAGGGGTTGTTGTCCATTCTGCGATAAACTCTGCAAGTGTTGTGCTCTGAATAGTCGATGTGCTCTTAAACTTCAAACCAAAGTTGGATAACTCCAAGGCCCATTCCACTATCCTGTCAGTGGCCTCGGGGTTTCAAAGTATGCATTGCAAAGGGAAGCGGGTGACAACTGTGATCTTGTGGGCTTGGAAGTAGTGGCGCAGTTTCCTTGAGGCCATGACAAGGCCAAAAATCAACTTTTGCACACCAGAGTACCTCGACCTAGCCCCCTCCAGCAGGGAGCTGACGAAGTACACCGGGCGCTGCACCACCTTCTTCCTTGTTGTGACCTTGGAACTGTCCCCGCTGCCTTGCTCTTGTTTGTCTTGAACTGCATCCGACCTTGCTGGGGTGGGTTCGCTTTCCTCTCCAGGAGGAACAATGGCTATGGCTGCCGCTTCATCCACTTCCCGCTGCACCACTAGTGCTGCACTAACCACTTGATTGGTTGCTGCTAGGTATAGCAGTAATGGCTCTTGTAGTTTGGGAGCGACCAAAGTGGGTACAGAGGAATGATAGGTCTTCAAATCTTGTAGCGCAGCATCTGCCTCTCGGGTCCACTCCATGGGTCCTGCCTTCTTCAAGATTTTGAAGAATGGCTGGGCGTGCTCGACAGAATTGGAAATGAACCTGCTTAGCGCGGCAACGCATCCAGTCAGACACCTCACGTCCTTAACTGTCTTGGGTGCTTGAATCTGCTCGATAGCCTCGATCTTGTCGGGGTTGGCCTCTATCCCTCGATGGGACACAAAGAAGCCAAGTAGCTTGCTGGAAGGAACACCGAACACACACTTCTCTGTATTGAGCTTCAAGTTGATCTTGCATAGATTAGCAAAGGTTTCTTCCAAATCCTGAATGAGGGTAATTTTATCCTTGGTTTTGACCACTATATCATCCATGTAAGCTTCAACGTTTCTGTGCAGCTGGGACTCAAAACCAATCTATACTGCTCTTGCAAAAGTTGATCCGGTTGTCTACAACCCAAAGGGCATCCGTACAAAGCAGTACATGCCACATGGGGTTATGAACGCGGTCTTCTATTCGTCTTCCTTGGACATGAAGATCTGGTGGTACCCAGAGTAGGCATCCAGGAAGGAAAGCAGGTCACACGCGGAGGTGGAATCCACAATCTGGTCAATGCGGGGCAAGGGGAACGGGTCCTTCGAGCATGCCTTTTTTAGATCTATGAAATATATGCAAAGCATCCATTTCCCATTGGCCTTGCACACCACCACTAGATTTGCTAACCACATTGGATGCAATACTCCTCTAACCAAACCAGCTGCTTCAGGTTTCTCGATCTCTTCGGCAATAAACTGTTGCCGCTCCAAAGCTTGCTTCCGGACTTTCTGCTTGACGGGTCGGGCATGTGGGAAGACAGCAAGGTGGTGCTCCGTTACCTCCCTGGGAACACCGGGGATGTTAGATGGTTGCCATGCAAACACATCGACATTCACCCGCAGGAAGGCAATAAGTGCGCTTTCCTATTTGTCGTCAAGGGTGGCACTGATAGTAAAGGTACCATCAGCGCTAGCTAGCCCTGCCGGGACCTTCTTCACAGCGGGTGGAGCAGCTTTGGATCTCTTGCTATTGGAACTCTCTGGCAAGTCATCAAAAGGCGCAACACACTCCGAAGAGGTGCACTTCCTGAGTTCCTCACCAGAGCCCTCTTTAGCTTTCTTCTTTCTCTTGCTTTCCTTGGTGGGAGTAGTGGCTTCTGCGGCCTCTGCAGCGACCGCCTCCCGGTACATCTTGTCCACACAAATGATTGCATACTTCTTGTCTGACTAAATGGGTTCACAGTGTTGTAGGCATAGTGGGATGCCTCCATGAATTTGGCCAGAGCTGGGCGATAGGGGGAGGTCAAGCACGTCAAATATGATCTTCTTGGTCCGGTAGTTTAACTCCCCTCCGAATGTCACCGGTAGAGTGATCTTTCCCTTAGGACGACTCCTGCCGGGGTTGATCCCTTAGAACATACCAGTAACCTTGAGTTCTTCATCTACTATCTGGAGCTTGCCAATGACCTTTGGAGAAATCAGGTTCAACCCGGCCCCGCCGTCAACCAACAACTTTGTGACCTTGAGGTTGTGGATTGTTGGTGAGACCAACAACGGCAAGCACCTTACCACGATGGTGCGGTCAGGGTGATCCTCTTCATCAAAGATGATGGGCGTGTGGGGCCATTTGAGCGGCTTCCGAGAATCTGCCGCTGGCTCCACAACATTGACTTTACATGCCCACTATTTAAGTTGGCGATGAGAGGAGTGCAAAGATGCACCCCGTCAATGCACATGGCATCAGTGGCTTTCTGGAACTCCTTCTCGCTGGTTTCCTCTTCATCTCCTTCATCACTCTCATCATTGCAATCCTTCTTCTCACGGCCTCTGGCGGGTTTTCGTTGATCCTGAGGAGCCTTGCCGGGGCAGCATGCTCTGCTGCCTCGGCCTTCCCGCCAGCACCATCTTGATCTCTCTCCTTATCATGCTTCTCATACTCAGCCCTCTGCTTCTGGATGAGTTGCTCAACCTGATAACACTCTTGAAGATCGTGGCCCTTGGTCCGATGGATCTTGCAGTATGACCCATCATCCTTCACAGCCTTCTCGGCAGCCGCAGCTTCTCGACAATCAGTGCACGCGGCAACTTCCTTGCCGGAAACCTCGACCTTGGCCGTCTTGCCGTTACTAGGTGTGCTCAACCCCTCAACAGTCATCACAACTTTGTCCTTGCGCCTCTTATTGCGCTCTTGTTCTTCTTCTTCTAATTAGTGGCCTCGTCGTCATTGTAGGATTTCGGGTTCCGGCAGACCCTTGAGGTTCGAACTCTGGGGTGCGCACGGAGATCACTCCCCCTACCGGCTCACGTCTCGTCGCCTCGCAAGAGATCTAAGCTACACGAAGAACAACACAAGGGACACGAGGTTTATACTAGTTCGGGCCACCATTGTGGTGTAATACCCTACTCTAGTTTGTGGTGTGGTGGATTGCCTCAGGGGCTGATGATGAACAATACAAAGGAAGAACAACCTCGCGAGGGGTGTTCTTGTGGTGGTGTTGTCCCTTCAGAGGGGGCGATTCGAGATGCCTCTATACTATGGTGGCTAGTCCTATTTATAGAGCAAGGCCCTGGTCCTCTTCCCAAATATTGAGCGGGAAGGGCGCCAACAATTGGCCATTTTGAAGGGGAACATCTAGTACACTTATCCTGGCTAAAGTTGGTCCTCGCCTGCCAAAGGCTCTGACGATGACGCCTTCCTGGGCTCCACGATGACCTCCATCCTGCCGTTCTGCTGATCTTGGTCTTGTTTCATCGAAATGGTAACCTTTGCCTGATGCCTTGGCATGTGCTTGCCCCCTTTGCACCAAAGGGGAAACAAGGACACTGCCCAGGCCGGCGCCCGCCTGGTGCCCGCCTGGCCTCGATCGTCATGGCTTGTGTCACGGGCACCTCGTGAGGTACCCCGCCTTGACCTCTACGCCTCCTCGCGAGCCAGCCTGACGAGGTTGTGCCTGAGGAAGCTTCCTGTCGTCCGCCCCGCGAGGCTTGGCCCCTCGCGAGGGTCTTGAGCTCGAGTCGATGAAGATGGGCCGCACTGGGCCCCCTACTTGAGCCACGCCGCAGGCCATAGGCAGGCAAGTCTGGGGACCCCTGTTCCCGGAACGCCGACAGTAGCCCCCGGGCCCAAGGCGCGCCCGAACTTGGCTTAGTGGAGATGTGAAGGGGCATGTGCGAAGCGCCGCGGGCCCCAACAGCCTGCGGCCTTGGGCGCCGCGTGGCGGTCGATGGGACATGGGTGCCTCCGCTTCCCCATGATGCCTCGGCAACTGTGTGACTTGACAAGTCCCTACATGCAAAAACGGGTCATGATTACCTGTGATCATGGAGGCCGGCGGTTGGCCTCCTCCGGCTATAAGTACGGAACGGCGCGAGCCCTACCGGTCCATCCTTTTCTGCTACTCTCTTTCTTCTTCCTCCTCGCCCTTGCTCCACCTTAGGCCAATGGCACCAATCCGCTGGTTTTCTGTAGAAGAGAAGGGAAAGGCCCCTCGAGAGGGTCCTGACCCGCTTCCGCCGAAGAAATAGCCAGCCCTCTGCCGCGGAGACGGGGCTGCTGGGAAGGAGGTTTCGAGGCCCTGGTTCGAGCGGCCATCGCCTGGGTTTCCGTTGCCCTTGTACGCCCGGATCGAGGGCCCTAGAGGAGAAGGCGCCGAGCGACATCGCCGGAGCCGTCGTCGTGGCCGATGGATTACGTCGGTGCGCGTCGTTCCTCTTGGAGTCCACGCCGAGGGCTCCTCTCGCGAGCTTGTGCTCCATGCTGCCATGCCTCCTCGTTCTTGGATTCTCCTTCCTCCCTCCTTCGCCTTCGAGATCCTGCCGAGGGGGGCTCTTGAGCTCTGGCTGCAGCACGCCGACTGCATGTCGAGGTCGTCGCTCCGGGCAAGGTCTACATGACCCGGGGCTGGGGCGAGATTGCCCGGGTCTGCCGATCGGAGGAGGCCCTCGTGATTCATCTCGAATACGATGGCGCCTCCTTAATGTTCTTCAAGGTCTTCGACGCGGAAGGATGCCGGCTGGAATGCTGCCCCGGGAAAGGCGGCCGGGGCATTGTTGTGGCGAGGACCAGGCCCGCCAACCACTTCCCTAGCGGCTCCTCAGGCAGCAGGGGAGGTCCCGGAGGGTCTAGCAACTCCACCGAGCTTTACGCGACTCCGGAGACGAGCGACGACAGCTATGAGCCCCCGAGCTCAGGTCGCGCTCGGAGCGTGGCAGCTGCATCAGGCCGTCGACGCCATTGATCTGGATGGGGTTGGCGCCGGCGCCTGTCGGCCCACTGTTGATGATGGCGTCTCCTGCAGAGGCGCGCGTAGTTAGCGTCCCTTAGGATTAACATCTCCTGTTCCCTGCGAGGAATCGAAGTATCACCCCACAGGGGTATTGTAAGGCGCTGGCCATGTCTTTTGTGAATATATATCCTCATTATGAATTGATGCGAGATGCTAGTCCTGTCTCGTTTCGGCTCCCCCTTTCTTTCCTCATGAGGGCTTGGTCCTCTACACTAACACATCCCGGTCCCCAGGCAGGCTTCAGCCATCGCTGGTACGCCAAGTCGCGATGCCGTGGTCAAGGCCAGGAGGTGAGCGGCCTGAGGTCCAGTAAGAGCCTCTGAGTCGCGATGCTCAGGGGGTCCCCTTTTGCGCTCAAGCAGCCTCCGCTGGGCAAGAAAGGTAGGCAATGTTGCCGTGACAGAGCTGCAGTAGGTGAGGGTTTAACGCTGAGCCAAATCAGTTCTGGAGTAACTTATCTTATTGATTTGGAGTAGTTTTCGGTGAAGTGTCAGGCCCGCGTGGCGGCAGCTGAGGCATTGCTGGGTCAAGTCTTCGCGAGCTCCTTCCCTCTCCCCCACACTTTCCTTCATGCTCTACGTCCTCAGGTCCTGGCCCTCGAGCGAGCTCAGTCGCCGCTGGTATGATAGGTTGCAATGCCGTGGGTTAAGGCAAGGGGTGAGGGCTGGAGAGCTAGTAAGAGCCCGTGAGTCGCGATGCTCAGGTACGCCCCTATTAACGTGCAAGAGGATTGTGCCGGAGAGAAGGAGAGGAGGCTCGCATCGTGCCTGGCATTACTCCTGGAGCAGGTCCTGCATACCAATCACGAGATAAAGCAAAGCCTGTTGTTGCAGTTGCCAGCCAACCATTGGTTGCTCCGAGGGAGTGATTGGGGCACTGAGGGCCCGGTGAGGTGGCGCCTTGCGGGGCTGCCGCGGCCAGAGATCGACCACTCAGATTTATCAGCGTTGCAGGGATGGACCCGTGCGCAAGCGCCATGCCAGGGCGAGCGGCTCCAGAGGTAGGTGTCAATCGAGCAGGCGATTAGGTTGAGCAAATTAAGCATGAAAGAGCAAATCCATTTAGATAGATGCAGAAAAAGGCAAATGCCGCCGGGTCAGGCCCGAGTGGCTTGGGGATAATGCAACCTGAGGGGCGCCCCCAACAAAGTAACCTAAAGGCATGAACAAAAGAGATACATGCCGCAGGGACGGACCCACGCGACCTGGGGATGGTGCAGTGCTGGGGGCACTCCCAGCTGAAAATGAAACTCGAAGGATGGCACCTGATGATGTTGGAGACGAAGGAATGCTGAAGTAGCGGACGGCGCGCTGTGGAAGCCGACCCTTACGAGCCCCCAGGTCCAGGAGCCTCGGGAGGCTCCGGGGGCGCAGGCGGCTCTCCAAGGGCCATCTCCATCTCTGCCAGGACTGCAGAATGCCTGACCTCCTGAGCCTCCAGAATGCTCCTTAGCAGGCGCTGGTGAGCGGCAACTGCGTTCGGCAGGTCGAAAGGCATGTGAACATAGCTGTGAGGTGGACCCTCACAACGCCCCACGCGCGAAGGCCAGAGGCGCTCTTGAGATGCGGCTTGGTTGAGCCCTGGTACGTCGATGCAGACATGCAACCCACCATCCTTGCCTGGATGGGGAGCTACGACGGGTAAGCGGCGGTTGCCACTCATGACTCTTGACTCCTACAGCTCCTGAATGCTTCTCGCGATTAACTCCCGAGGGCTTGGCCCTCCTTGCCTTGTTCCTTTCTGAGGGAAATGTGCTTTGAAACACGCCTCCAAGTGGTGCCCGAGCACCTCCCTCGCGACCTGGGCAAAGTCGGTGGCCCTCCAGGAGATAGCCCCCGAGTCTTGCCCGAGGAGGGCGCCGAGCGTGGCTTCCTATGTGACAGAAAGAGGCGGCCCTTAAACGGGCGCGGATCCTGATACAACGCCACTGGAGGGGCCTGCTTCCTAAGGGTTCGTACCGGGTGATGCCTTCTTCTTCTTAGGGACTGCCTCGGGAAGTCTTCCGCTCCTATGATCTGGGTCTTCGATTGCTGCGGCTTGAAAAGCACGCTCAAGAGAACACACCGCATCCCTCTCCTCACAAGGCACCGTGATGACTCCACCGCTTCCTGGCATCTTGAGGAGATTGTAGCCGTGATGAGTCACTGCCATGAACTTGGCCAGAGCTGGGTACCCGAGGATGGCATTGTATGTCAGGCGAATGTGGGCGACGTCGAAGTCAATGAGCTTGATGCGGTTGTTGTTGCACTGCCCAAAGGTGACAGGAAGGCGAACTTGCCCTATTGGAACGGTGGAACCGTCAGTGACTCCTGAGAAAGGCTTGGTTGGATAAAGCTGATCGTATGGCACTTGGAGATTGTTGAACGTCTTGACGGATAGGACTTTGAGTACTGCTCCGCCATTGATGAGGGTCCTGCTGACTTGCACATTGCTGATGATTGGGGAGCAAATCATCGGGAGGACTCCAGCCGTGGCTGCACACTTGAGCTGATCCGCTCAGCTGAACGTGATAGCGCATGCTGACCACCTGAGAGGGTGCGTGGCCTCAAGCTTGGGGAGGACTACGTTCACCTCGCGAGCAAACTTCTTGAAGATGCACTGAGAGGCTAGGGCCTGAGCGCCGCCCAGGATGCAAGCGATTGCACGCGGCTCCTGGAAGCCCCCAACCCCTTCGTCCTGATGATGGTCTTCATTCCTCCTTGGTGGTGGTGGCAGAGGAGGGAGGCCTGCATTGCCCTGAGGGCGATCCTCACGAGGTTGATCCCTCCAGCCTCCCTCGCGAGGCTGGTCCTGCCAGCAGTCCTCGCGAGGTCGGCCACCCTTGGCGAGGGCTACGGTCTTCCCATCGTCCTCCACCTCTTGCTCCTCCTCGGCCATAGCCTCGGTCATTGCGCTCGGGGCGTTGGCCGATACGCCCATCTCTCACGGCCCTGAGCTCTTGGCATTCGTTGGTGTTGTGGGTGTGGAGGTCGTGGTACACGCAGTATCGGCTGCCCTTGGATGACTCAGGCTGATCCCTGCCTTGCTTTGTGTCTGGCTCTGCTGCAAGCACAGCAGCCCCCTTGCGCTTCACGTCCTTGACCTTGGGCTTCTTCTCTTCTGGATCGGCAGCCGTAAGCTTGAGGAGGGAGAGACGCCCTTCCTCAGTTCTGGCGCACTTGGTCGCCAAGTTGAATAGCTCCAGGGATGTGCACAGGTCTTCATGGATTACTAGCTCCTCCTTCATCTTTATGTCACGCACGCCATCAGAGAAGGCTGAGATGATGGCTTCCTCAGTCACCCTGGGGATCTTGAGGAAAGCGTTGTTGAAATGCTGGATGTACTTCTGTAGGGTCTCTCCTAGCTGTTGCTTGGTGCGATGAAGGTCACTCATGGCCGGGGGTCAGTCGCGAGTGCCTTGGAAGTTGGCTATGAAGCAAGTGCGCATCTCATCCCAAGAGGAAATCGTGCCAGGAGCCAGGTTCAGGAGCCAGGTGCGGGCACCATCCTTGAGCGCCATGGGAAACCAGTTCGCCATGACCTTCTCGTCCCCGTTGGCGGCTTCGATGCCCAGCTCGTAGATCTGGAGGAACACCACAGGGTCAGCCATGCCATTGTAGCATGGAGGCAGATCGGGCTTGAACTTGCCTGGCCAAGCTACGCTGCGCAGCTCGGTGGTGAAGGCACGACATCCCGCAGTGGCCACAGGAGGCCTTTGGTGATGAAGGGCTTGATCTTGGAGGTCTCCACGCGCTGCAGCCAGGAGCAGCGCGGGGTCTTGGCGCGCTAGAGCAGGAGCGCGGTCATGACGTGCCGGTGCAGGGAGCACGCATGCAGCTTCTCTGGGACGAGGGATCTCTTGGCAGCTCCTTTCTTGTCGCGCGGGCGCCGGACGCGGTGGGTCTCGTGCCGGAGCCGCGCGCCGTGGAGCTAGGGTGCCTTCTTGGGGAGGAGGTGGCGGAGGCACCTCCTGATCCGCGCCTCCTGCGCAGGATGGAGGGCGAGGCAGCGAGAGAGAAGGCATAGGAGAGCCCCCTGCAGCGCTGACGAGCTCGGTGATGCGGGCGAGCCAGTCCTCGTAGAGGTCGTCGACGGGATGGTAGTGTAGGAGCTCTCGCGCCAGGAGCAGCGTGGTGTGTGCATCCGCGGGGGCGCGACGGGCGTGGGACGACGAAATGGCTGGAGTCAGCGACGGGGTGGCGGTGCGGCCCTCTCGCCGCACCGAAGGATGCAGGGATGAGGTCTGCTGCTCGTTCCCCGCCAGGCCAATCGCGGCGTTGGCGGCAGGCGACGGGGAACGATGGGGGAATCCGTCGACGGGCGCCGTCTGGGCGACGCAGGTGGCGAGGGCAGCCCGGCGCTCGACGCGGGCTCGATGAGCATCAGACATGGGTGCGACGGACGGCGAAATGCAAGATGGCGGAAGGCGTTATTCCGACACACCCCTACCTGGCGTGCCAAATGTCGGATTTCGGGTTCCGGTGGACCCTTGAGGTTCGAACTCTGGGGTGCGCATGGAGATCACTCCCCCTACCGGCTCACGTCTCGTCGCCTCGCAAGAGATCTAAGCTACACGAAGAACAACACAAGGGACACGAGGTTTATACTAGTTCGGGCCACCATTGTGGTGTAATACCCTACTGTAGTTTATGGTGTGGTGGATTGCCTCAGGGGCTGATGATGAACAATACAAAGGAAGAACAACCTCGCGAGGGGTGTTCTTGTGGTGGTGGTGTCCCTTCGGAGGGGGCGATTCGAGATGCCTCTATACTATGGTGGCTAGTCCTATTTATAGAGCAAGGCCCTGGTCCTCTTCCCAAATATTGAGCGGGAAGGGCGCCAACAATTGGCCATTTTGAAGGGGAACATATAGTACACTTATCCTGACTAAAGTTGGTCCTCGCCTGCCAAAGGCTCTGACGATGATGCCTTCCTGGGCTCCACGATGACCTCCATCCCGCTTTTCTGCTGGTCTTGGTCTTGTTGCACCAAAATGGTAACCTTTGCCTGATGCCTTGGCCTGTGCTTGCCCCCTTTGCACCAAAGGGGAAACAAGGGCACTGCCCAGGCCGGCGCCCGACTGGCCTCGATCGTCATGGCTTGTGTCACGGGCACCTCGTGAGGTACCCCACCTTGATCTCTCCGCCTCCTCGCGAGCCAGCCTGACAAGGTTGTGCTTGAGGAAGCTTCCTGTCATCCGCCCCGCGAGGCTTGGCCCCTCGCGAGGGTCTTGAGCTCGAGTGATGAAGATGGGCCGCACTGGGCCCCCTACTTGAGCCACACCGCAGGCCGCAGGCAGGCAAGTCAGGGGACCCTCGTTCCCAGAATGCCGATAGTCATCCTCTGAGTCGATGTCAATGGCAATTTCTTCTCCGGGGAGCCGTCTCCCCTCCTTGACGCGGGCACACTTATCCACCAGCATGTATAGCTTGTTCAAAATTTTGGGCAACCGCATGTTCATTTTGGAATGTATCCTGCGGTTGCGCACGTTGGACTAGAATGCAGCTATCACAGCTGCCGGGTGGATGTCTGGAATGTTCCTGTGCACCCGACTGAACCTTTGCATGTACTTCCACAGAGTCTCTCCTCCCTTCTGCGGGAAGAGCTGCAAGTTGCTAGGCCGCCTTGGTTCTTGATGGCCGCCAGTAAAGGAGCCAACAAACTCGTGGCATAGGTCAACCCAGGTTGAAATGGAGTTCTCCGGCAGGTGCATCAGCCAAGACCTCATGTTTGGCTTGAGTGCCAAAGGGAAGTAGTTGGCGAATACCTTCTCGTCTCTTCCCCCGGCAGCTTGAAGAGCGATGGTGTAGATGCTCAAGAACTCTGCCGGGTTTAGTCTCCCATCGTAGTTCTCTCGTATCTCTGGTTTGAACATGCGAGATGATGGCCAACGGACTTGCCGCAACTCGCGAGTGAAGGTGGGGCATGAGGGAGTCCTGGATTAGGGGGTCCTCGGACAGCCGGACTATATACTTTGGCCGGACTGTTGGACTATGAAGATACAAGATTAAAGACTTCGTCCCGTGTCCGTGTGGGACTCTCCTTTGTGTGGAAGGCAAGCTTGACAATTCGGATATGTAGATCTCCTTCTCTATAACTGACTCTGTATAATCCTAGCCCCCTCCAGTGTCTATATAAACCGGAGGGTTTAGTCCGTAGAACAACAATCATAATCATAGGCTAGCCTCTAGGGTTTAGCCTCTATGATCTCGTGGTAGATCAACTCTTGTAATACTCATATCATCAAGATCAATAAAGCAGGAAGTAGGGTATTACCTCCATCGAGAGGGCCCGAACCTGGGTAAACATTGTGTCCCCCGCCTCTTGTTACCAGTAGCCTTAGATGCACAGTTCTGGACCCCTTACCCAAGATCCGCCGGTTTTGACACCGACATTGGTGCTTTCATTGAGAGTTCCACTATGCAGTCGTGATAAGTCTTGATGGCTCCTTCAATCATCTGCAGTGATGCGATCCAGGGTGATGTTTTCCTCCCCAGACAGATCTTCGTATTCGGCAGCTTCGTACTATAGGCCAACTCGCTTGGCCATCTGGAGCAGACCTACAGCTATGCCCCTGGCCATCAGGTCAAGTTTGGAAGCTTGAACTACACTGCTGACATCCACGGAGACTTGATCTTCGATGGATTCGAACCCATTATAGGTGTGCCGAACAGTCACAAGGAGCATGACCTAGATCTGCCATCGAATGACGTTTGGGAGATCACACCTATGGTTGCCCCGACTCTTAATCCGGAGCAGATCATGCCATCCAAGGACGGGTGGATGTACCCCGCTACAGAGGCCGTACACACATCATCCATAGTGCCAAACACAGACTTCGCCTCCAATGAGGCCTGTGTCCTCGGACCCTCAGACTCATCCCCGGCCATAGGCTCCGAACCGCATGCATCCGTGCCTATCAAACCTGATCGGGCACCGACCATAGAGTTTACCTCCACGGACATCTTTCAGTACTCGCCCTTGGGCGACGTGCTAGATTCATTGAAGTCTCTCTCCCTGTCAGGAGACTCTTGGCCGAACCATGTCCGGCTTGAGTGGGAAGCGGACAATGAAGAAATTCGTTCCCCATCCACCACCCACTTAATAGCCACTGTCAACGATTTAACTGACATGCTTGATTTCGACTCCGAAGACATCGACGGTATGGACGACGATACAGGAGAAGAACAGGAACCACCACCCACAGGGCGCTGGACTGCCACCTCATCATATGATATATATATGGTGGAAATGCCAAAAAAAGGCGATGGCAATGAGGCAATGGAGGATAATCCCCTTGAGAAGCAATCTAAGCACCAGCGTCATATGCGCCGCTCTAAGCCCCGCCATAGCAAAAATAATGACACCGGCACAAGAGATGATAGCAATCCGGATGGTGCTGAAAACAATCCCGCCCAGCCAGGCCTCGAGCAAGCCGAACGGGAGGATGTGCAAGCTAGCCCTGAGAAACAGGCAATGGATGGAGACTCGAAGGATGACAATTACATGCCCCTCTTCGAAGATGAGGTGAGCCTCGGCGATGAAGAATTCATCGTGCCTGAGGATCCCGTCGAGCAGAAGCGCTTCAAGCGCCGACTTATAGCCACTGCAAAAAGCCTGAAGAAGAAGCAACAACAGCTTCGGACTGATCAAGATTTGCTAACTGATAGATGGACCAAGATCCTGGCAGCCGAGGAATACGGACTCAAGCGCCCAACCAAAAGTTACCCAAAGCGCAGGTTGCTACCTCAACTCGAGGAGGAGGCATTAAAACCCACACTACCAGCGCATGATGCGGCCGACCGGCCACCTCGTGGCCAAGACAAAGCGGTGTATCAGCCCGAAGTACAGCCCGGACACCGTCACCAAACAAGCAAAAGCAACAAGGCCTGGGGCTACATGCAGGACCTGCGAGACGTATTGGAAAACAAAGCAGGACAGTCAAGGTTGATCTACGGATCACGGGGGAGCGCCCCAACGCGAGACATTGACCGTCACGCCGGATATACTAAATACAAATCCGGCCGGGCTGAATACAGCAGACCAGACTCGTTTGGTCTACATTGAGATGTAGCCTGGCATAGAGGCGCCCGCACACCCCCTATGGTTCACTGATGAAGTAATGGATCACGAATTACTAGAAGGGTTTAATCCTGTGAACATTGAATCATATGATGGAACTACAGACCCCGCGGTATGGATAGAAGATTTCTTTCTCCACATTCACATGGCCTGCGGGGAAGATCTACAGGCCATCAAGTACCTCCCACTAAAACTTAAGGGACCGGCTTGGCATTGGCTGAATAGCTTGTCGGCAAACTCCATCGGAAATTGAGAGAACCTGGCAGACGCATTCCTAGATAACTTCCAGGGCACATATGTGCGACCACCAGATGCTGACGATTTAAGTCACATAACCCAACTGCCCGGAGAGTTAGCCAGAAAATTCTGGACTCGGTTCCTAACCAAAAAGAACCAAATTGTCGACTGTCCGGATGCCGAAGCCCTAGCGGCCTTTAAGCATAATATCTGTGACGAGTGGCTTTCTCGACATCTCGGCCAGGCAAAACCGAAGTCCATGGCAGCCCTCACGACACTCATGACCCACTTTTGTGCGGGCGAGGATAGCTGCTTGACTCATAGCCACAACACAACAACCAATCCTGGCACATCAGAGTCCAGGGATAGCAACGGCAAGCCTCGACGCAACAAACACAAGCGTCGCAAAAATGGTGATAACGCTGAAGACACGGCAATCAATGCCGGATTCAGTGGCTCTAAGTCCGGTCAACGGAAAAAAGCCATTCCAAAAAAACAATTCTGGCCCGTCCAGTCTGGACCACATACTCGATCGTCCATACCAAATTCATGGCACCCCAGGAACACCAGCCAATCATACCAAGAGAGAATGCTGGGTCTTCAAACAAGCGGGCAGGTCAGGTGCCGCAAACAAGGAGAAAGGGTCTCAAAGCGATGACGACGACGAGGAGCTCTGATCACCAAACGAAGGAGGGCAAAGGAGATTTCCCCCGCAAATCAAAATGGTGAATATGGTAAACGCCATCCACATCCCCAAACAGGAACGGACGCACACTCTTAGGGATGTCGACTTAACGGAGCCAGTCGCCCCACAAAATAAACTATGGCCGATCACTTTCGATCATACGGATCGTCCGGCCAATACCAATCAGGGTAATTCAGCCACACTCGTCGTTGACCCAATAATCGACGGATTCTGCCTCACACGAGTGCTTATGGACGGAGACAACAGTCTAAACCTGCTGTATCAGGACAAAATGCGCAAGATGGGTATCGATCATTCGATGATCAAGCCCACTAAAACTCCCTTTAAAGTTATTATACCAGGTGTGGATGCCCATTGTACAGGCTCCATCACCTTGGAGGTAGTCTTCGGATCACCGAACAATTGCCGTACAGAAGAGTCAGTCTTCGACATCGTCCCTTTCCGCAGTAATTATCATGCACTGCTTGGACGAACCGTGTTTGCTCGATTCAACGCGGTGCCACACTATGCCTACAGTAAGCTCAAGATGCCCGGTCCGCGTGGCATCATAATGGTTAATGGCAAGACCGAACTCCACCTCTGCGCCGAAGAGTGTACAGCCGCCTTGACAGTAGAAGTAATGAAAGACATCTTTTCAATCGAACCTCGAGTCGACGGCCAAGCTCCCGGACACCATCAAGGGAGTCTGAACTACTCTGCGGCATGATAGCCCGGCTCGTCCAGAGCGGAATTAAAACACTCCGGCAGTAAACGGAGGCACAGCTAGGATAAGCCACACAAGGCGGCTTAACCGCACGTGGCACATAAATATCTTTTTTGCACTATCTTTGCAGGTCCACTTTTGCGTAGGCCAGGATTGGCGGCATGCCAACTACTCGAATGCATAAGGGAATCCTTAGTGATGCCCCTTGACGACCATCCGGTTACACTCCAGACCCGCACACAGCCTCCTCCCGCTTGATCTCAGCAGGTTCCAAAGTCGTATTTCTTTTTCTATCACATTACTTGTATTCGTACGCTTTGACGTATTATTCAATTACAACATGTGGCTTTATATGACGGTTATCTGTTGTTGTTTCTTACTGACACTCTTTGTAAAGTGGCACCCGTACATCGTGATATGCTTAATATGCCAGGGCTTCATTGTACCCATAATATGGCAATAAAGTCCGACCACCTTCACAGTCGTTCGGCACCCCGAACTTACAGCATTATATGCATCAGCTCCGAATCATGTCTTGGGTCAATAGTTGGGTTTGCCTGACTCCTATGTTTTGCTGCCTTATGTTCCGCTATATCGGCTAGGGAGGCATAGGGAGAACTACTGCGGTTGTGTCCCGGTTCTTCCGGAAGAGCACCTTAGTAGAGAAAGCCGAAAACTAACTATCAAGATACGACGAGAGCTGGTCAGTTGTTCGAGAGATTGTAAAATCTTTAAGGATTTCTTCCGCATAATGCCATAACCAATGCAGCGTGCGATGGATCAGCTTTTCTTCCGATCATGCGCTTATAGAGCCCCTCGTGCGGTCTCCCGAACACCAGCGGCTGCGCCTACCTTCCTTTTGTCAAACTCCTATGGCTAAGTGAGAGTGATAAAGCCCTATAGTCCGATTGCCTGGTTCTTTGTGCTGAACACCTCCTTCAAGAACCCAAAACTGGGATAAAGAGTGCTCAGGTTTATCCCGAACACCCCCGTACTTCGTACATGGGGGCAGAAGCCGACGACTGGCCAACTCTCAAGATTAATATATAAAACGGCCCCACAGGAGGAAAAACTTTCAAACAACATGCAATAAATAATAGAAGTGACCTTGTTCAACATTACAAAGGACAACATGGTTGTATTCATGGAAATATAATGTCCTTGGTGCATTGCTCCGCCGCAAGGCGGGATTCTTTCAGGACACTACCATAATATAATTCGGGCTTGCGGTGCTCCTTCCCCTCCGGCGGTCTCTCGGTCATCATCTTTTCAGCATCCATCTTCCCCCAGTGCACCTTTGCGCGAGCGAAGGCCATTCGTGCACCTTCGATACAGACCGACCGCTTGATGACATCAAGTCGAGGGCAGGCACTCACGAGCTGCTTCACGATCCCGAAGTAGCTGTTTGGAATCGGCTCGGCGGGCCATAGCCGGATAATCAAATCCTTCATGGGTAGTTCGGACACCTTATGCAGTTCGATTAACTACTTCAGCTGATCGGTAAATGCCACCAGATACACCAGCGCCAGATACTGTGACCAGAAGAGCTTCTCCGCAGTGCTCCTTTCTTCAGCTCGATAGAATTGTGCGGCATCATATTTGCTATGTGACAGCTCTGCAGATACCCCTGGAGAAATCAAAATTCCAATTATCAACTTGATTTTGTCCTTTCAAATACCCGCTTTGTATAGAAAAGGCCTTACCAGCCGCAATCATCCTCGCCTCCTGGATTTCCTTCAGGGCACCTTGGGCTTCCCCCCGGGCATCACTCGCGGCTTGGCGAGCTTGGGAGAGTTCGGATTTTCCCCCTGATAAACTCTGCTCCAAGGTCTCGCATTTCTTCACGGCCTCTTGAAGCTCTCGCTCAGCTTCAATAACCCTAGCCTCGTGCTATTCGCGAAGAGCCTGCTCTGCGGCTGGCTTCTTCTTGGCTTCGGCCACAACCTTCTTAAGAGCCTCAATTTCGGCCGTCGCCCTTACAACACATCATAAAAATATTTTTCATCATGCTAAATTTTTTATTTGTGCTGAATGCGAACAAGGTTTCTGCCTACCTTGGTTATCCTCCAACTACTTCTTCACTCAGCTGAGTTCTCCTTCGACTCGCTCTAGACTCTGCTTCAGTCTGGAGACTTCCGCTGTTTGAGAGGTGGCAGTCGTTACAGACACCTACTTTTGAACAAAAGAGAGATGCCATAAAGTGAGTCTCCTGTGAACATATATTTGATCCCCTGTTCGGCTCTTTCTTTCACCGAACAGTGTATCAGGGGCTACTACCTATACTATGACACTCTCCGGAACCTCACAAAACATACCTCAAAGCCCGTTATAGGGCTAATGCAGGCTTCATCCAGTCCACTCTCAGTGGACTGAATCTTCTCAATCACCGCACCCATAAGGGCACGGTGTTCATCAACGATGGAGGCACTTTTCAGCACCGCCAATAAAGTATCCGACACCTTTGGTTGGAGAGAGGTTGCCGCTGGTACATGCATACCCCCTCCAGCCGAGGGAGGCTGCCTGCTTGATTCTGGAGCCGTATTGGTCTTTGGAATTGCGTTTGGCTGTGGTCCGAATTTAAGATGGCCCTCACCGTCGATGTCCATGGGAGCCTTCTCTCCCATTTGTCCGACCCCTGAAGTTTGACCTCCTGGCGCCGCCTTTACGATCTCCCCCCTCCTTTGCCTGGGTCCTTCTGGGACGAAACGTCGGTGTCATTCACATGTTTGGGGGTAGGGGCCTTCGGGAGTGTCCCGCTCTCCATAGCATCCCAGCCCAGTAAATCCTCCGATGAGGATTATTCGGTGCGGCACCTCACTGGACTTCAAAAAGTATGGCTTAGATTAAAATAATATGCCATTATGAGTCTGGACACATAAACGCGTTTGGATTTTATATACTCATGAGTTCACCAGGGGCTGGGCCCTTGGATCCCACTTCGTGCTGCTGTCTGCAACGGCGGTGGACTCCTCTGGAAGGGAAGCTTTTCCCTTCTTAGGCGACTCAACCTCCAAAGACGTGGAGGTTGTCCTTTTCTTTCCTCCCTTCGCTGGGGACGGATCTTCCTCCTCTTCCTCGTCCTCTCCGGAGGAAGATCGGGCATCGGAGTCCTCGGATATTGTGTCCGAAGTACCACGGCGACGAAGGTCGCCCCTGGTCCTTTTGGCCTCCTTTTTGGCCTTCTTCTTCTGGGCCTTGTAAGGCGTTGGGACGAGCATCTTCATCAAAAGTGGTCCGGCCGGTTCTTCCGGTAGAGGGGCCGGACAGTAGATCCGCCCGCCTTCTTCGTCTATCCCTAGGAGAGTTGTGGAAAACACATTAAGCATTTTCCTCAGGATATGCGAATAAAACATATGACTTGCCAACATACAGTGACTTACCGAACTGGCAGGGCGGGACAGTTGGTACCCGCGGTCCTCGACGGAGTCCGGCCACGATTTGCCGGACTTAAAGAGCACCTTCCAAATGTCCTTATGCAAGGAGCCGAAGAGCTCTAGCAGGGTCTGGTGCTTGGCCGGGTCGAATTGCCATAAATTGCAAGCCCTGTGTTGACAAGGAAGAATCCGACGAACTAACATCACATGGACTACATTGACAAGTTTGATATTCTTGTCTTCCATATCCTTGACGCGTGTTTGGAGCACCGACAGTTCATCGGACGAAGACTAGTTTAGGCCCTTTTTGGGCCAGGACGTAAGCCGCAAGGGGGCTCCGGATCGGAATTCGGGAGCAGCGGCCCATTCCGTGCCACACGGCTCAGTGATGTAAAACCACTATTGCTGCCACTGTTTTCCGGAATAATTGAAAGTACCTGCTGGCCATGTGACGTTGGGCATCTTTCTCACTATGGCACCTCCGCACTCAGCGTGCTCGCCGCTCACTACCTTGGGCTTCACATTAAAGATCTTCAGCCATAAGCCGAAGTGTGGCGAGATGCGGAGAAAGGCCTCGCACACGACGATGAATGTCGAAATGTTGAGGAAGGAATTGGGGGACAGATCATGAAAATCGATCCCGTAATAATACATGATGCCGCGAACGAATGGGTGGAGGGGAAACCCTAGCCCGCGGACAAAGTGAGGAAGGAATACAATCCTCTCACGGGGTTCCGGAGTGGGGACGATTTGTCCTGCCGTCGGAAGACGGTGGCTGATTTTCTTGGCCAAATACCCGGCCTCCCGAAGCTTTTTGATATCCTTATCTCGGACGGTAGAGGCCATCCACTTGCCTCCTGCTCTAGATCTGGACATTTTCGGAAGGCCTTTGTGGGTGGAGAAGACGAACGCTTGGGCGCTGGCACTCGAGCGAGGGGGAATGGATGAGCAGAGGAAGAAGAAGGCGTGGGCGAAAGAGGGGAGTCCTTATCTCCTTATAAAGGTAGCGGGGATCCTGCGCCTCTCCACTTGCCCATTAAACTCGCTTATTCCCCAAGTGTCGCGTTGATGGCGCGGTTGGGTTACCCACACCCGTATTGATGAGAATCCCGTGATAAGGGGACACGATCTCTGCTTCGGCAAGACATGACAATGAAACCGCCTCGCGATATGTGCGGCAGCAGGTTGGAAAAAACGGTTCACATAATGACCGGACCGCAGCGTAATGTCACGCTGTGAAAAGTTGTCAGCGGATTAGATTTGTGAAATATTGTGCTCTCTATGGTGGTATGTGGAAATTGTTTTGCAGAGCCGGACATAATACTTGTGTTCAAAATCTTCTATGGAGTATTCGGAGAAGGAACCCGCCTTGCAATGCCGAAGACAATCTGCGTGCCGGACTCATCATCATTGAATCCAGGTTCAGGGGTTACCGAGGGAGTCCTGGATTAGGGGGTCCTCGGACAGCCGGACTATATACTTTGGCCGGGCTGTTGGACTATGAAGATACAATATTGAAGAATTTGTACCGTGTCTGGGTGGGACTCTCCTTTGCGTGGAAGGCAAGCTTGGAAATTCAGATATGTAGATCTCCTTCTCTGTAACCGACTCTATGTGACCCTAGCCCCCTCCGGTGTCTATATAAACCAGAGGGTTTAGTCCATAGAACAACAATCATAATCATAGGCTGGCCTCTAGGGTTTAGCCTCTACGATCTCGTGGTAGATCAACTCTTGTAATACTCATATCATCAAGATCAATCAAGAAGGAAGTAGGGTATTACCTCCATCGAGAGGGCTTGAACCTGGTTACCATTAGCCTTAGACGCACAGTTCGGGACCCCCTACCTGAGATCCGCCGGTTTTGACACCGACAAGGCACCCAACCTCGAAAGGTAGGTACCCACCCTCACTAGTCGTGGGTTTTTTGATGTTACGGCCATTGTGCCTATCAGGCTGGCAGCAGGTGTCGCGGCATCACTCGATGGTGACACACGCATCTTCCCTTCGTTTGTCTTCCAAGAGTCGCCATTGGCCTTGACATGCTCGAGGGTCGGATGAAGCCATCGAGACGTCATTAGGTTCCTGGTCACGTGGTTATAGTCGCTATCCCTGCATTAGCTGCCGCGGAGGGGATTGCACCATGGGGGTGGGCCCTTCGGCATGGCCAGCAGCTTGGCCTGTCGTTGCCCGTGGAGGCCGCGATGGGCCTGCTCGCTGCGATCTTCCTACCTCGGCAAAACCAATCAGGCTCTGAATGGTGGCTCGCCACTCAACCATCTGATTGGCTGCTAGTGGAAATCTCAATAGCAGTTGGGCCCGCGCCATGGCCTCCGTTGTGGTGCTTGGCATGGTTGATGATGTAGACCATAGTGTTGACTGACTCCTAATTGTGTCGGTAGTGGCTGCGTCGTGTTCTTGTTGTCGTGAGCCAGTCGCTAGGGTGGTGTGGTGACGAGGTGGAGGCGCTTGGGGATCGGTGGCTCCGTTCGGTGCATTGGCTGGGTCAGCTTGCCCCGGGGGTGGCGCATGCCCTGCAGCCGCGCCTGTAGCAGGAGTGGACGGAGAGTTGCAGTTCGCCCCAGAGCGAGTGCCACCGCTGTGGTTGTGCTCTTCAGCGGGGCGGAGAGGTGCAGACGGAACGATCTCTCCACCCGCACCTCATGGAGTGTGGCTGCTGGGATGTTGTTGGCATTGTCTTTCTCCGGTGCCTCCTGCTCTCTTTCTAGCGGCAGGGGAGGTGGTGACGATGCCGCCTGCATCGACCACGTCCCCCGCAACGTCCACATCCCCGTGCGTCCCCGTAGCCCCCGCGGCATCGGCGGCCGCGTGCAACGGGGCCTTCGAGGTGGACGGGAGAGCTGCCGCTATGGGCTTCTTCTTGGGCGCCATGGATGATGAAGCCGTCGATGAAGAAGGTGATGAAGATGACGCGCTGCATACACTTCTCGGGTTCGCGCAAGCGCTCCCCCTACCCGGCGCCTCAAAGATGTTGTGGGAAACCACAAGCACCTATGGGACCATCAGCCCCTTTGTGGTTTCGTGGGGGGAAGGGCACGTTGCAGAAAGAGCGGAGGGCCTAGCGTAACATGGCAGAGATCACACGAGCAGTTTTACCCAGGTTCAGGCTGCCGCGAGGCGTAAAACCCTACTCCTGCTTTGGTGGATTGATGATAGGACCGTGGTGGAGACGCAATGCTCTAGCCCGGCAGGGTTGCCTCGGGGTGAGAGCAGCTATGCGTGTATGAGTGCACAAGGGTCCGAATCCTTTCTAAGGTTGCCATGGCCCTCCTTTTATAGATACAGGGATCACCACAATGGCAAACATTCATTGTGTACTGATTAGATAGCAAACTGTGCTATCATACCTAACTCTATAGATAGAGCAGAGCGCATTAAATGCGCCGCTTAGTGTCACATCATGGCATGCCCGACAAGCCTTACCGAGCCGTTCTGCCACCTTCTCGTATGTCTGCTTGACACATCTCTGGATGGGTGTCATTTGGAGGTGTTTTCCTTTGGAAGTGGCTGCCATGTGTCAAATAACAACCACTTAGTCACTTGGGGGCTTGACACTGCACCGATCGATGACTTGCATTACTGTGAGGTGGAGCGGTGAAGCCTTGGCGGGGTAGTTCGCCCTAGGTGTCCCCGACAAGCTTGCAGGGGCAGTCTTGAGGCTTGTCTACGAAGCAACCTCGACCTCGCCAAGCTCACCTGCCCGACATGGGATGTTTTTCCTTAGTGATGTTTTTGCTTCCTTTGGCTTGACTTGGTCTTTTTGATTCGCTCTCTGATTTCTCAAAGAGCTATCTCTTCGACTTGGTCTCATCTTGGATGTTGCAACCTTTCTCTTATGCCTGTGTACAGTCCGGGCAACACACCTGGGGTTTGTTGCACCGACGGTCGGCCTCTATCTCGGATCTGGCTTCGAGCTCGGATCCAATCTAAGCGTGCGAGGACCAGGGGTCAACCTTGGCTGAATGCACCCCCTATGCTGGCATACCGGAGGTTAACTCCGAAAGACGTCAGAGTATGAATTCGATTGATCTCTCACTGTTAAACGAGACATTAGATCGGATCCAGATGATGAGCATCACGGATGGCCCGCCCTCGATCTATGATCAAATGGACTTGAAGCTAGCCATGGGTAATTTTACGTCCCACCCACCACCCACTTAGTAGCCACTGTCGATGATTTAACCGACATGCTGGACTATGCCTCCGAGAGGCTGATGACATAGAGGAGGATATCGATGTCATGACATATATTGCTCTCTCCCTGCCCACTCCCAACATGGACAAGTGGACTGCCACTTCCACTAATGACGTCTACATGGTCGACACCCCTAAAAAGGATGACAACGACCCCGGTAAGGATTCATCCAAGCGCTGAGCCAGCGATGGCGATCCAAGGAACATGGAAAGGGTAGGGAAGACAACCTGAACACAGACAAAAACGGCACCGGAGACGATGATACTCCAAACAATATGGAGGAGCTTGGCGACAACACCCCCGAATAACACTATGATGCTCCTGAAGGCCAGGAGGAACAGGACAACCCCGAGGACCACGGTGATTCCAAGGACAACAACTACCTCCCTTCTTCGGAAGAGGAGGATAGCCTTGGACCCGAGGATTTTATCATCCCGAGGACCCTCTGGATCAGGAACGGTTCAAACGACAACTCATAGCCACTGCCCAAAGCCTGGAGAAGAAGTAGTAGAACTTAAAGGCTGAGCAGAATACGCTTAACGACAGGTGGATGATGGTTTAGCAGCCAAAGAGGGCTTTGGCAACCAGTGGCAGGATCAAAACAAAAGCTACCCACGGTGATGCTTTCTTCTGCAATTCGACGATGAGGCCCTTGAACCTACACCCCCCAGACGCACTCAGGCAAACCAGCCCGACCGCCCCCTCGAGTACGGGATAGGATGGTTGGAGAAGCCAAAAACCCACCCATGCTCCCTCGTCGGTCGGGCAAGCAGCCAAGGAACCAGTATAGCCAGAGGATCCATAAGATCTACAGCAATGCCAGGATGACACAAACAAGATCCATTTATGGATCTAGAGGACACATGCCCGCTGGACGGGACGGATACCAAGCCTGACACGGTAGGAACGATAGAGCCCGGGAGTAGTGCCGTGCTCAGATGGCAGCCGATCTCTGGCACGATGTGGCCTTGGTTAGAGGCGCCGCTCACCCAATGTGTTTTACAGATGAGATGATGCATCATCAATTCCTCGAGGGGTTTAAACCCGTAAACATAGACCAGTACAATGGGACAACCGACCTAGATGTGTGGATCAAAGATTTATTTCTCCACATTCATATGGCCGAGGAGATGACCTCCATGCCATTAAATATCTTCCACTAAAGCTTAAAGGACCGGCAAGGCACTGGTTGACCAGCCTCGCCGAAAACTCCATTAGGAGCTGGGAAGAGATCGAGGACGCCTTCCGAGCTAACTTTCAAGGCACCTATGTTCGGCCGTTGGATATCAATGACTTTAGCCATGTTGTCCAACAGCCCGGGGAGTCAGCCCGACAATTTTGGAATCAGTTCTTCACTAAGAAGAACCAGATCAGCAATTGTCCAGATGCTGAGGCAATAGCCGCATTCAAGCTCAACATTCGGGACGAGTGGCTCGCTTGCCAGCTCAGCCAAGATAAGCCGAGAACAATGTTGACCCTCACCTCCCTCATGACCTGCTTTTGCGCAGGCGAAGACAGTTTGTTAGCTTGTAGAAGCAACCACCTGCACGACCCCGACACCTCAGAGATCCGGGATGCAAACGGGAAACTGCGGCGCAACAAGAATAACAAGTGCCGACACAACGGCAGTGAGGCCGATGACACAACAGTAAATGCTGGATTCAACAACTCAAAATCAGGGCCATGGAAGAAGCCCTCTAAAGGGAACTGGGACAACCCAACAATGCTGGAGAAGATCCGGGATAGGCCCTGCCAGATCCACGTCACCTCAGACAAGCCTGCCAACCACACCAACCATAACTGTTGGGTAATCAAATAGGCCAGCAAGCTTATAGCCGAGGAACAGAGCAACCACAGTGAGGACGATGATGAACCTCGTGGACCGAACAATGGAGGCCAAAAGTAGTGCCCTCCCGAGGTAAAAACTGTGAACATGATTTATGTCACGCATATGCCCAAGAAGAAGCGGAAGCGTGCACTTCGGGACATATATGCCGTAGAGCTGGTGGCCCCAAAATACAACCCATGGTCGGCTTGTCCGATCACCTTTGACGGGAGAGACCATCCGACCAGTATCCATCATGGAGGAACAACGGCTTTGGTGCTCAACCCCATCGTGGATAGATTCCACCTCTAGAGTCCTTATGGACAGAGGTAGCAGCCTCAATCTGATTTACTTGGATATTGTGAGCAAGATAGGAATTGATCCGTCAAGGATCAAACACGCAACACTACCTCTAAAGGAGTAATCCCAGGCGTCAAGGCACACTGCTCGGGAACCGTCACCTTGGAAGTAGTCTTCGGCTCGCCCGACAACTTCCGAAGCGAGGATTTGATCTTAGACATTGTTCCTTTCTGCGGCAGCTATCACGTACTCCTCGGCTAAACAATGTTCGCTCTCTTCAATGTTGTCCCTCACTAAGCATATCTGAAGCTCAAGATGCCAAGACCTAAGGGTGTCATTACCTTTAACAGTAACACGAAACGTTCACTCCTAACCGAGGAACACACATCAGCTCTGGCAGCCGAAATCGAGGCCGCCAAAGAGGCGTTGGAAGTCGAGTTTACCATCAAAGCACCGGACACACGCAAACGAGCCCGAGCTCCAGCCTCGGTTTCGGGGTCTTCTCGTGTTCATCCTAAATAGGGATACACACCCCACAACATGGCCTCCCCATCCATGAAATATGTACCTCACATGCACAATTTCGTGCTCAAAATTCCATGGGCAGCTATGGGAGCAAGCAATAAACGAGTCAAGTGATCGGCTCGACCGATCCATGGATACAGATGTTCTCAGATTAACAACACCAATAGGAACCATTTAAGGTCTGATCAACGATCAAACTGATATCCTGCAACAACTTCTCAAGACCCTCTCTCAAGGGCCCGCCCGCCGACCACTATCTCCTCCGGCTACGGAAACAATACAAAGAGCAAAGGCGCATACGTGCAACAGGGCGCACCAGGGATGTCAAACCACTCATGGAGGCCTCGTGTAAACCTTTCCTCTGATAAGTTTATTGTCAAAGTATCCATAACAGTTGCTTCGGCAGTTTGGATTCTACGGTTGGATGTCACAAATTCAACAGAAATAAAGACCATTTTTTTGGTCATACTAGAGTCGTTAGTGTCGCATACTCCTTTCCACTTTTTATGCCAAAGTAAACTAGTTTGATACGTGCTTTTTTAGATGCGATGGGCTACTAGACCGGGGGCTCGACTATAAATCTTGCTCCAAGCATCATTTGGGCACTATTTTCAATTCATGTGCTCGGCGTCTTGGATATTGCATTATATGAATTAGTTCCAAATTATGTCTTTGGTCAATAGTTGGGTTGCTCTGCTCCTGTGTTTTCCCTCTTACATTCTGCACTGTTTGGCTAGGAGGGTCAAGGGAGAACCACTGCAATTGTACTTCTAGCTTGCCTGGTTAAGTACCTTGGTGGAGAAAGCCGAAAACTGTCTATCATAATAAGAGAGAACTGGTCGGCGATCCAATGACAAGTACCGAACTAAAAATGGATGGAGGTTATTCCGTGTCACACGAAGGGTTTGCTATCACAGAAACAAAGTGATAATGGCTTCAACCTTGGCACACCCAAATATCACACATAGCTAGTCACTAGCTCCAGCAGTTAAGCTCCTATGGCTAAGTGAAAGCATTAAAGCCACATAGTCTTATTGCCTTGTTTTCCTTCCACACTACCGCCTCCGGGCACCGAGATGTCGGCTAAGGGTTAAAGTGTTAAAGGGAAAACACCCTTTGCAGTATCTACAAGGGGGTTGAAGCTGATGACTGGTAACTTTTGGTTTAAAATGACCGCACAAGAGTCAAAATAAGCAAACAAGGAATTATATACAAAGCCAACCAGTAGCATTATAAAGCACAGAATTTCCAACCTCTTCGGATAATAGAACATAAAGTCACTCATAAATTACATCCTTCATGTTGGTCAATTCGCCCCTGCTCTATCATCTTGGACATCCGGCTCTACAGCAATGCCACCTCCTTGGTTGACCCCCAGTCGAGCCCCTTCTTGGTCCACGAGACCAACCTTGTGGGGGGCCCAGATCTGAAGGCGGGAATTGCCGCCCAATCTGCATTTCACGGCTTTACGATGTAGAACCACTCCTTCTGCCAGATCTTGACGGTTTCGATAAAGGTGCCCTTCAGCCACTCGACCCGTGGGAGCTGGCTTACCATTTCCCCCCTCCCTGCAGTCTGCCTGCTGGCCATCGATGATCTTCATCTTGACATTGAATACTTTCAACCACATGCCGAAGTGTGGTCGGACCCGAAGAAAGGCCTTAGTGCCTCACAGATGATGATGAAGGGTGATATGTGCAGAAAAGAGCTTGGGGCAAGATCATGGAAATCTAATCCGTAGAAGAACAGCAAACCCCTGACAAAGGGGTGGAGGGGAAAACCTAGTCTCCGAATGAAGTGAGAGAGGAACGCCACCCTCTCACCAGGCCTCAGCGTACGGACGACCTGGCCCGGTGATTGCTTATATCTGCAATGGTATTTCCTCAAAGAGGAGAGGATGATGCAACACAACAATGGTAAGTATTTCCTTCAGTTATAAAACCAAGGTTATCAATCCAGTAGGAGAACCAAGCAACACAATGTAAACAACACATGCACACAAATAACAAATACTTGCAACCCAACGCGTAAGAGGGGTTGTCAATCCCTCCTCGGTATTGAGATAGATTAAATTGTATGAGATTAGATAAATAGATCTAGCAAAAACACAAAATAAAATAAGTAAAGAAAAGTGCATCTAGGTATTTTTTGGTTTTTGGAATAATAGATCTGAAAACAATATGATAGGAAATAGTTCCCGGGCCATATATTTCACTAGTGGCTTCTCTGGAGAAAATAACATACGATGGGTAAACAAATTACTATTGGGCAATTAATAGAAGAGCAAATAATTATGAAGATATCCAAGGCAATGATCATGTATATAGGCATCACGTCCAACATTAGTAGATCGACTCCTCCTGCATCTACTACTATTACTCCACACATCGACCGCATCCAGCATGCATCTAGTTTATTAACTTCATGGAGAAACAGAGTAATGCAATAAGAACGATGACATAATGTAGACAAGATCTATTCATGTAGGAATATACCCCATCTTTTTATCCTTAATGGCAATGATACGTGCATGCCATGTCTCCTTCTGTCACTGAGAATAAGCACCGCAAGATCGAACCCATCACAAAGGACCTCTTCCCGTTGCAAGAAAAATCAATGTAGTTGGCCAAACCAAACAGAAGTTTCAGAGAAGAAATACGAGGCTATAAAGATCATGCATATAAGAGTTCAAAGAAGACTCAAATAGTATTCATAGACAGATCTGATCATAAACTCACAATTCATCCGATCCCAAAAAACACACCGCAAAAAGTCATTACATCAAATAGATCTCCAAGAACATTGAGGAGAACATTGTACTGAAGATCAAAAAGGGAGAGGAAGCATCTAGCTATTGCCCACGGACCCGTAGGTCTATGGTAAACTACTCATGCATCATTGGAGGAGCACCAATGAGGATGATGAACCCCTCCATGATTGTTTCCCCCTTTGGCAAGGTGCCGGAATAGGGCTCTAGATTGGATCTTGTGGTTCTGGAACTTGCGGCGACTGGAATTGTGTTTCGTCGACTCCTCTAGGGTTTCTAGAATATTTGAGTATTCATAGCGCTAAGAGGCAGTGGAAAAGATCACCATGGGCCCCACAAGGTACCAGGGCGCGCTTGGGGCCTCTGGCGTGCCCTGGTGTCTTGTGGGCCCCACGGGCCTTCTTTGATACACCTCCTAAGCTCCCTAGGTCTCTGCTGGGCAGAAAAAAGTTCTCCAAAAAGTTTCGCTGCATTTGGACTTCGTTTGATATGGATATTCTATGAAGTAAAAAACAAGAAAAAAAGAACAACTGGCATTGGGCACTATGTCAATAGGTTAGTCCCAAAAAATGATATAAAGTCGTTGTAAAATGAATATAAAACATCCAAGATTGATAATATAACAACACGGAACAATGAAAAATTATAGATACGTTGGAGACGTATCACCCGCCTCCGGAGAACGGTGGGCGACGTCAGTAGGAAGATAGCTCACGCTCTTTAGCTCCTGGATGGCGCTCTTAGTTTCGATGGAGGCCTCCCACTTGCACCCGGAGCCAGCCATGGACAGATTGAGGAGAGGGCTGGAGAGGTTCTTAGAAGGGAGAATAGATCTGGGCATTGGAGCTCAGGAGATTGGGGAAGCAATGGCGCCGGAGGAAATGGGAAAGTGTAGAGGAAACGATGGACGCTCCCAGTTTATGGGCTACTGTAAGGCCAAGAGTCCTTTTACTGCGCTATAGACCTTGCTGCTTCCCGATATAATCGCGCCATTATGCGTGCATGGGATAGCACAAATCATTGATCATATCCCTAAAAACCAGGGCCGACCTCCATGTTGATGGGATGTGCCAATGGAGAAACTACCTCGGACCGTGAATCGAGGTTTCATAACTGGCTTGTGGTCATGTCAGGTCACGACCCTTCAAAAAAAGTTGTAAGATAGGGGCACTATTCACACTTGAGCGGTTGGCCTTCGAGGCTAAGTAACTTCTACACTTCGAAAACTGTGGCATTTTCCAAGAAGCATATGGCTAGACATAGCCGAGCAGCCCTTGAAGATTTGATTCAGGGTGGCTGCATGCTCGATGCAAATGCCATGGAAGGAAGGGAACTGGTCAACAAAGCCGGTACTACTCACATATACTTCGGCTTTGAAGGCTAGTTCGGGGGCTACTGAGGGTGTCTCGGACTGCCGGCCTATCTCTCATGCGCCGGACTGATGGGCCGCTCTTGGTCCACTAAAGGAAGACTGGATTACAGGCGACTCCGTGCTCCAGAAGGAAACCTCCGAAGGCTTGGCATACCCTCTGATACGTCTCCAACATATCTATAATTTCCATGCTATTATATTATCCACCTTGGATGTTTTATATGCATTAATATGTTATTTTATATCATTTTTTGTGACTAACCTATTAACCTAGTGCCCAGAGCCAGTTGTTGTTTTTTTCCCTTGTTTTTGTCTTCTACAGAAAATCAATACCAAATGGAGTCCAAATGGAACGAAACTTTTTGAGGATTTTTCTTGGAGCAGAAGAGGCCAGGAGAGCCATGAGAGGGCCACAAGCCCTAGGGGCGCGTCCCAGGGGGGACGTCCCAGGGGGCGCGCCCTAGGCTTGTGGGCCCCTCGTACCCCCTAACCCTAATTCCAGCTACCCAAATATTTACCGTACACTAGAGGGCACACAAAAAATACTTTTCCGCCACCATAAGCTTCTGTTCTCGTGCGATCCCATCTTGGGGCCATTTCTGGCACTCTGCCAGAGGGGGATTCAATCACGGAGGGCCTCTACACCAACCTTGCTGCCCTTCCAATGATGCATGAGTACTTTACCATGGAGCTACACTACAAAAAAAGACACATCCGTGACATTTTGGGCCGAACGAATTTTTTTCCTGTCATACATATGACACTTCTATGACAATAATTGTGACAAAATGCAGTATCATCATAGATGTGGTGGGCTCCTATTATTCGAAATATGCCCTAGAGGCAATAATAAATTAGTTATTATTATATTTCCTTGTTCATGATAATCATTTATTATCCATGCTATAATTGTATTGATAGGAAACTCAGATACATGTGTGGGTACATAGACAACACCATGTCCCTAGTAAGCCTCTAGTTGACTAGCTCGTTGATCAATAGATGGTTACAGTTTCCTGACCATGGACATTGGATGTCACTGATAACGGGATCACATCATTAGCAGAATGATGTGATGGACAAGACCCAATCCTAAGCCTAGCACAAAGATCGTGTAGTTCTATGCTAAAGATTTTCTAATGTCAAGTATCTTTTCCTTAGACCATGAGATTGTGCAACTCCCAGATACCGTAGGAATGCTTTGAGTGTACCAAACGTCACAACGTAACTGGGTGGCTATAAAGGTGCACTACAGGTATCTCCGAAAGTGTCTATTTTTTGACCAGGAACAGTAGGAAAGGCTCCTACTGTGTTACTATATTATAATAATAAGTAAGTTGTACAATGGGTATTTACATGATGGGGGGGAGATACAAGTTGCCAACTTTGTGGCAAGTAGCACTAAAAAACAGAGAGAAACCACTAAAGGGAGTGCACAAGGTTCAGCACAAGGAGTCTATGCTCCTCCTTGACTCTATGTTGAAGAAGCCCAAAATCTCTCTTGAATCTATCCAGCCAGGAGGTTAGTGAGGGTGTTATTGCTCGAAAATGCTTGTTATTCCTCTCCTTCCAAATACTCCAGGCTGCCACAATGAATTTCTCAAGGAACAGTGGGGTGGGGTGAGAGTTTCTGTGATCTTCAACAGCTTGTATTTGTCCAAGGAAAGTTTCCCAATTAAGCCCAAGTTTGGCCCAACAAAGTTTACTGAAAGTGCATGTGAAGATCATGTGTTCCACTGTTTCCTTAATGTTCAAACCACATAGGAGGCAATTGTGGTCATCTCCTATGTTGTAGTGCCTCCGTTTCAACATGTTCCTCGTATTGAGCCTGTCATGGAAGAGCAACCAAGCAAAGACTTTCAACTTCATCGTGCATTTTGAATCCCAAACCCATCCAAATATCTGCTGCACTTGGACATCTTTGAAGAAGAATTTGTAGTAGTCCGTTGATTTGTAGATGGTTTTACCCCACGTGTAGTGCCAAATATCCGTGGATGACGAGGATGGTTGTAGATGAGCCGTAATTGTCTGCAAGTCTCTAATCTCCCCAAGGGCTTGAGGGGTCAAGGGCAGGTGGAACGTTTGTTCCAGCGAAGTTATTCCCAGGAACTTTTTGACCGAAACATCCTCATCAAGAGAGTGAGAGAAGGCCCTAGGATGGGAGTCTTGAAGAATTTGCCCTGACCACAGATCTTTCCAAAACAAAGCCGTGGTGCCACACACAATATTGATTTGAGAAATCCCATGAAACTTATGGGTGAGCTTGAGTACGTCCTTCCACCAGAATGAGCCGATTGGATCCGAGGCATGAGGATTTTTTTGGGTGTAATAGGAGTCCCATGTGAGCTGCATCCAGGGTATATCCAACTTGTTATAGAACTTGTGTAGGAACTTCAGAAGAAATGCTTCATTCTGTACACGAAGGTTAAGCACTCCCAGCCCTCCCTTCTTTTTAGGTTTACATACCATGTACCAAGCCGCCAGAGAGTTACACTTATCACCTTGTTCAGTCTTTTTAATCCATAGGCATCGACGCCTAATTTTGTCTAAGAGTTCAATGAGTCTTGGTGGAAAATGTAGCGTGCACATGGCATAGATGAGTAGTGAGGTAACTGTGGAGTTGAGAAGAGTTAGCTTGCCAGCATGGGACATTAGGGACAACGTTGACGACAAGCTTCTTTCAACCGTGTTGACAAGGGGCATAAAGTCCTGAAGTGTAGGTCGAGACGTGCCCAGTGGCAGCCCTAAGTAGGTGAAAGGCATGGATCCAATTGTACACTCAAAGATAGCAGCAAGTTGGGCAGCTAGATCATCCTCCAAGTTTATGGGAATTAGTATGGACTTGTGGAAATTGATTTTAAGGCCGATGGACTGTGCATATTTGGTAAGGATGTCTTTAATGATCATTGCTTGTTGAGGGCAGACAGGCATAAGCAAGATGGTATCATCGGCATATTGGACAATTGGGTAGTCCATTTGACCCGAGGCTGGAAACAGTAGTTGAATTCTGCCCTCTCTATAAGCATCATTAATGGCCGATTGAAGGAGGTCGGCGGCCAACACAAAGATTAGCGGAGATAATGGGTCGCCCTGCCTAACCCCACGCTTGCAATGAAACTTTCTTCCGGGAACACCATTTAGGAGCACCGAGTATCGGCCCGAGGAAAAAATAGCCTTTATCTAGGAAAGCCATCTATCATTAAAGCCCATATGCTTCATGATGTTGATCATGGGATCGTGCTCAATTGTGTCGAACGCCTTAGCAAAATCCAACTTAAGCAGAACAATCGGTCGCTTGGAGGCTTGGCATTGGTGAATGTATTGAAATGTCCACGCAAGACAATCCTGTATAGATCTCCCATGGATGAATCCATATTGGTTACGGTGGATAATTTGCAGAATGACTTTCTGGAGACGGTTAGCCAAGAGTTTGGTAATGAGCTTAAGACAGCAATTAAGTAAGGTGATTGGCCTGTAGTCATTAACTGTGGATGGGGATCCATTCTTCGGGATAAGAGTAATCAGTCCGTCATTAATGCTCTGGAGGTTAGGTGTTCCTGCATGGAATTGATCACATAGCGTGTAGAAATCATTTTTAATGATTGGCCAACAGGCTTTAAGAAAAAGACCACTAAATCCATCCGGGCCAGGTGCCCTATCGCCTGGCATCTCTTTAAGAACCAAGTCAATTTCTTCATGCGTGAAAGGAAGCGTGAGGTGATCCAAGTTTGCATTGTGCCTGATTAAAGACGGGAGATCAAAGTGCATCTGAGTAGGGCTAGAAGTGCCTAGTCTGTTCGAGTATGCATGAAAAAGCAGGGCCTCCTTTCCATTATGATCTTCCACGACTAAACCCTCCGGAGTTTGCAGGGTAGCAACGTTGTTTTTACGATATCTATCAGTAGCCATCGCTTGAAAGAACTTGGTATTTTCATAACCAAACTTAACCCACCGGACAGTACATCTTTCTTTCCAATACTGATTCTGATACTCCAAGAGCCGGAGGAGATGCTTTTTAATAATCTTGCAAAAATTGTTCTCGGGTACTATGAGAGACCTTAGATTTTCCAGTGCATCCAACTCTTCCAAGGTTTTGTTGGTGTTTTCAATAGCCACCGATAATCTTGAGATATTTTTGCTCCAAGTTTTGAGCTCCTGTCGGAGCCGTTTGAATTTTCGATAGAGCACAATAGCAGCATTCTGCACCGCAACTGGTTTATCCCAAACACTTTTAACCACGTCCATAAAGCCCGGGTGCATAAGCCAATATGATTCAAATCTGAATAACTTGGCACGAGGGATTTTAGTCTCAATGGTGACCACGCATGGTGTGTGATCAGATGTGGGTTTACATAGGGGTTTGACCATGGTATTGGGGTAAATACTTGTCCAGTGCATGGAAGTGAAGAACCAGTCGAGTTGCTCGAGGAGTGGATCGTGTTGCATGTTACTCCAAGTGTATAGCATACCCTTAATGGGTAATTCAACTAGGTTTAGCTTGCGAATAATGTCGTTGAAGGTGGACATATCATTGACATCACCCCCTGGCTTGTTCCGATTATCTGGCCCTCTGATGTAATTAAAATCCCCAAGGAATAAGCAATCCTCATTTGCCTGAATGTCCCTGTCATGTAACCACTGGGTATAGATGTCCCGAGCAGGCCCATTACAAGGACCATAGATGTTAAAAAGTGTCCATGCTTGGGCAGAAATGGTGCTAGTGAACTGAATGCCTAGAGCAAAATCTTCCTAGACAACAACCGAGCCCGAGAACATGGAGCTGTTCCAAACTGTAAGTAAACCACCCGAAGCCCCATGAGAAGGAATATAAGCAAATTTATCGAAACGCTTAGGGCAGCATGTTTTAATAAATGCTAGATCGATAATAGGTTTTTTAGTCTCTTGTAAACAAACGATGGCACACCCACTAACAGAAATCGCGTTCGACAGCGCTAACAACTTTTTGTCTGAATTTAACCCATGCACATTCCAACATAGCACGTTCCAGCTACGCAAAAGTGGCATAAAAAACCGCGAAGTTAAGCTGAAGATGAAGAGGAGCCTTCTGGCGGGCTATTGTGGATGGTAGCCGCATCTTCAGTAGCAAGCAGGGCAGCTTCAGTGAGCTCCTGAGGCGGGACAGCGTAGCGAGTAATTCCAATTTCCTGCATGGTGCAGATAGGAGTCGGTGGCGGGGCCTGAGCCATGATTGCACAGCTAGAGGTTGGAGTAGCAGAAGGTATCACCCTGGGCTTCACTTTGGATACAGGAGGGCGCACATCAGAAATTTGTGGCACTCTAAAGCCATCAAAACGTGTCGATCGAGTGCTGCGCCTAACCTCAGTAGTGACCACAGGGGCCTTGAGCTTTGAGCGTCGAGTACGGGCTGCCGAAGTTCCCGGCGCATCAGACAAGACTTGAGCAAGGCCCAAATCAGAAGTAATCTCCAGGGGGCAGGTATGGGCCAAAGGAGGTCCATCCATGGAAGCAGTAGGTGGCACCAAGGTAGGAACAGTACCCGAAGAATCAGCGTGTGACGACATAGAAATCATATCGGAGTGATCAGCATCCAGGGTAATAGTGTCAATTGAGGGCAGCAGAATCATATCAGTGTTGTCTACAGAGTCAACAGGGAGAACACCAGGTTGTTCGGAAGGCAGAATTGCAAGATGCTCTTCATCTGGCGTCATTTCACTGATCTGCACCGAAGATGGTGCAGCCTGCAGAATGCATGGTGAGAAGCACAGGTTGTGAGTGGTCGACTGATTAGTCACCTGAAGGACCGAGCGAGTAGGTGCTAGCTGAAATTCCAGGGGAGGCAATCCATATCCAGAGCTCCAGGGCCCAAAAGTAGCAGTTACAGACAAAATGGACCTGGAAAGATAAGCAGTGAAGACATTCCTTGGGATCCAATCTGAAGTAAGCACTGTCGTGAGCTCCAAACCCTCAACAGTGATACTGATATTCATAGTTGCAGCTAAAATTGCCACATCCACATTGATGACATTTTGAGTCTTAGGAGGAGCCACAAGCAAGGTGCTTACTTGACTGATGGAATCCACAGAAGAGCCATGAGTGCTTGCCGAGGAAGCAGTTTCATACCAAACCGAGTTCAGACTGTCAGTCACATTATCTTCAGGTAGAATGCCGTCTTGAACACGGAGACCTTGAGCAGCAAGCCAGGACTGAAAGTTAACCAGAGCAGTAGGCATTTGCGGGGCCGGAGGCTGCGGCCATGGATCCCATTGAGCATCTTGCGGCCCATCGTGCTGAGGAGCCATGTGGGGCGCCTGATCATGACCAATCCCATTCTGCAACAGCCAATTCTGAAGCTGCTGTTGGTATAGTTGCTCTGTCATGAGGCCCTCCCCGAACATAGGATGAGGAACACCATTAGTCGGAGGGGGTTCTTCATCAGCAGTTGGAACCTCAGGGTCATGGGCATTCCAATCAGTTCCACGGAGAATGAAAACAACAGCGGTCCAACAAGCTCTATCACCACCTAACTGACGGATGACAATACTCTTGGGTATGAGGCACATGTGAATCACTCTAACCTTAATAAGCACAACAGAGCGATCGGCATTAGGGCTATAGGTGGTGTTGCGCATATTAAGAGCAGCATTGTGACGCACAAAAGAAATCACTAGATCTTCATCATCAAGCTGGAAAGTGGTGTTTACTGTAGTGTTGCGAATGAAAGAATTGGCAAAAGCAAACATACCCACTCCCAACGGATGGTCAGAGATCTCTGTGGTGTGCAGTCCAGCCTCGTGCATCATGCCTTCAATCGTGTTGCGAAGATCTTCCCAGAGATGCAATGGCACAAACTGGCTGGCCTCGGCAATGGCGAGGAAGTTGTTGTTGAGGGGCGGGATGGGATTAACAGCCATGTCCGCCCTAATCTTGCGATCTGCTGGCCCTAGCTCAATGGACCAGCCCGGCGGAAGGTATGGGAGGGGGTTGACAGGGTAGTTGGCCATGGTGGTGGACGGGGCGGTGGTGCCGACGGCGACGGTGGTTTTCAGGGGCGGAGGTGGTGTTAGAGCAGAGCGCTCTGTTTCATTGGGAAGCGGGGCGGGCAACGGGGGAGAAGGCGGGGCGTCAAAGGTGGACGGGGAGGGGGGGGGTTGGTCTCCATTGCCAGCGTTGGGCCCAGCGACGCCGCCTGCAAGATTGCGCCAGGTGTTCACAGTGCCCGCATGCAGTACATCGAACGGTGGAGGGGGGTTGGCTCTTGGAAGCCGTAGATGGGTAAGGTTGCTGCACAGACGGGTGATTGATTGACTGCCCAGAGTGAGATGATTGGACTGGAAAATCCGAATCCGAACCCATAAAAGCCTTGCTAATTAAAGAAGCCCGAAGCCTCGATGGACAATTAATTCATTTGTGCCCCAGGGCCAAACAGTGCAAGCAAATAATCCGGGCGTGACAGCTGAATTTGTCGTGCCCCCATTGTAAACATTTAGCACAAAGAACACCCCATGCAAGGACCAAATCATTTACTTCCCTGGGATTATATCCTGCCAGCGACAAATCCGCGATATGTGCCTTGGAGAGCAGAGGCGGCCAGGAAGTAAATGGAGGCGCATATTTGAATGCCGACACAAGGAAACTTTGAGGTAATTTCGGGTAAACGATATTACAAGGAAAGTGGAAAGAGCCAATCCGAAGTAAAGGCACCGAAGAATTTTCGGGGCATTGAATGTCCGTGTCTGCTGATTCCGAAATTACCATGGTATGAACGTCGTGTGCCTGAGCTTGCTGCGCTTCGTAAGAACATGAAGCTTCATGCCTATTCTTATCAGCAAAATCCGTAGAAGCAATAGGCACAAGTCCAAATTTGCGCAGCTCATTCGAGGTTGAAGGATCATTTCCTGAAGGTTGTGAAGAAACAGTAGGAGCAGTGCGCACTGCCACAGGAGTTCGATGAGCAATAGATTCTATTCTTTCATCCGCATGCCAACGATAATCCAAATGCTTAAAACCATTGAAACGACCATTGAACAGATGAAAGTGACAAATGAAGTCTGGCCAAATACGAGCTTGAGGCCATGTATGCAATGACCAACTTTGTTTCCGGCCACAGAGAAGCGAAAGGACCTCTCAAAAATCTCAGAGACCTTAAAACCAAGATGATGACCACCAATGCAGCATTGTAGAGCCACACCCACAGATTCCTCATTGAGGGGGAAAGAGGCTGAAGAAAAGGAGACAACCAAGAAAAACTCCTTGGTCTTGCGTGAAGGAGAGAAGTGCACCGTCTCTCCAGACCGACGACGTACCTGATCGGCCACTGCAAGGCCAGGGCTGAAATCCCAGTGAAGGAGCCCTTCCATAGCGTGGATCACAGGCTAGATCCATGGGGGAAGGTGGAGCAGGTGGGAGGAGAGGAGAGGAGAGGAGAACATGGCTTCATTGCTTTCCGAAAGTGTCTATTGGGTTGGCACGAATCGAGACTGGGATTTGTCACTCCGTGTAAACGGAGAGGTATCTCTGGGCCCACTCGGTAGGACATCATCATAATGTGCACAATGTGACCAAGAGGTTGATCACGGGATGATGTGTTACGGAACGAGTAAAGAGACTTGCTGGTAACGAGGTTGAACAAGTTATCGGTATACCGACGATCGAATCTCGGGCAAGTACAATACCGTTAGACAAAGGGAATTGTATACGGGATCAATTGAGTCCTTGACATCGTGGTTCATCCGATGAGATCATCGTGGAACATGTAGGAGCCAACATGGGTATCCAGATCCCGTTGTTGGTTATTGACCGGAGAACGTCTCGGTCATGTCTACATGTCTCCGAACCCGTAGGGTCTACACACTTAAGGTTTGATGATGCTAGGGTTATAAAGGAAGTTTGTATGTGGTTGCCGAATGTTGTTCGGAGTCCCAGATGAGATCTCGGACGTCAGGAGGAGTTCTGGAATGGTGCGGAGGTAAAGATTTATATATGGAAAGTTGTTGTTCGGGTTCCGGGAAAAGTTCGGGTTTTTCCGGTATTGTACCGGAAGCTTCCAGAAGGTTCCGGAGGATTCCGGAGGGGTCCGGAGGTCCGGAAATTGTTCCACCACGTCCAATACAGCAGCATGGGCTGTAGGGGGGCGCCCTAGCCTTAATGGGCCAGGGGAACCAGCCCCCCAAGGCCCATGCGCATGGGAGAGGGGAAACACTAAGGGGGAGGGCCTCCACGTGACTTGGGAGGCACTCCTCCCCCCTTGGCCGCCGCCCCCTCCTCAGATTGGATCTGAGGGGGCCAGCCCCCTCTCCCTTGCCCCTATATATATGTGGGGGGTGGGAGGGCAGCCGCACCCCAAGTTCTGGCGCAGCCCTCCCCCTCTCCCAAGTACTCCTCCTCTCCTGCGGTGCTTGGCGAAGCCCTGCAGGATTACCATGCTCCTCCACCACCACCACGCCGTTGTGCTGCTGCTGGATGGAGTCTTCCCCAACCTCTCCCTCTCTCCTTGCTGGATCAAGGCATGGGAGACGTCACCGGGCTGCACGTATGTTGAACGCGGAGGTGCCGTCTGTTCGGCACTAGGATCTCCGGTGATTTGGATCACGACGAGTATGACTCCTTCAACCCCGTTCTCTTGAACGCTTCCGCTTAGCGATCTACAAGGGTATGTAGATGCACTCCCATTCCCCTCGTTGCTAGTCTCTCCATAGATAGATCTTGGTGACTCGTAGGAAATTTTTTGAATTTCTGCTACGTTCCCCAACACCTACTTCTATGACAAAAACTCATGACAAAAAATGGGCTTTTCGTCCTGGGCGGGCCGGAGACACAGGTGCATGACATTCTTTGGGCCGTCCATGACGGAAAAAACCGTGGTAGAAGCGAGGGCGAGGAAAATTCTGGGGAGTTCCCGGTTATGGTGGGTGGTCGGGGGCCGAGCAATGCATGTTTCTCTCATACACGTACACGCGTGTGTGCGAGGCGTTGGCTCTAACTGAACCCGAGCGAGGCGTTGGGATCTAACTGAACCTGAGTGATTGCACTACAGGCTACGCGTTACTGAACCCGAGCGATCGATCGATGGCTGTTAACTAAACCCGATCGAGCGATTCCTTCGCTATTGCTGCTAACTGAAGCCGATCGATGCTACCTTTCTGGGTGAACAATGAGCGTTGCGAGGGGGCGGGTGTGGATGAACAATGAGCGGTGGGGGTGGATGAACAGGACCCCATGGCGCTGCCTCTGGATGAACAGGACCCCGATCGATCGAGCCGGTTGGGGCTAGATGAACAGGACCCGGTGGAGGGCTGGATGAACAGGACGACCCCGTGCAGGGCTGGATGAACAGTAGACGGTGGAGGGGTGCCCGTGGAGGGGTGGTTGAACAGTAGCCGGTTGAGTAGTGCACGGTGGAGGCTGGATGAACAGGAGCCCTGGAGGCTGGAGGAGGTCGACGGTAACCCGTGGAGGCCGGAGCAGCTCGACAGTGGAGATGAACAGTATCCCATGGAGTCCCGTTTTGCGGTGCTCCACACCTCTCCCGATGAACAGGACCCCCGTTTCGATTGTAGCACTCCAACACAAGTCCGTTTCGTCCGTTTTGCGGTATGCCACACCCCTCCTGATCAACAGGACCCTCGTTTCGACTGTAGCGCTCCAACACAGGTCCGTTTCGTCCATTTTGCGGTACGCCACACCCCTCCCGAACAACAAGACCCCCATTTCGACCGTAGGAGGTCCATTTCCTCCGTTTTGTGGTACGCCAGACCCCTCCCGATGAACAGGATCCTGTTTTGAATGTGGCCAGTCAAACATAAGGCCGTTTCCTCCATTCTGCGATACGCCAGGCTTCGTTTCCATCTCCTGTTCCGGCCAAGCCCTCCTGATGAACACGACGACACATTCCATTCCGACCCAGCCGGTTGGCTCCCCATGAACACGACGATGTCGCTGTTTCTCCGTTCCGACCTTGCCATGTACACGAGCCCTGGCCATACGTATGCGCGAGTAGGCTTTCGAGACCCCGCCCGTATGTACACATATGTGGCCGTATTTTTTTCTTGCACACTGGCTGCTGTACGTACGTGTACATGCTACATGGGCGCCTCTACTACGACACATACGCTCCTTTACTATGACACATGCGCGCCTCTACTATGACTCGTGAGCGCCTCTACATCCACCAGTATGTACGTACACGTTCACGACCAGAATGACAACACTACATACACTTCGACCAGGTGGGTACCGACTGTCAGGCACTTCCTTGCGTGCGAACATGTAGCTAGTGGGTCCCAGCAGTCAGGGGGGTGAATCGTTTGTTTTCGGATGCACTTCCTTGCATGCGAAGATGTAGCTGGTGGGTCCCAGAGGTTAGGGGGGCGAATCATTTTTTCCCGGGTATACTTCCTTTTGCGTGCGAAGATGTAGCTGGTGGGTCCCAGCAGTCAGGGGGCGAATCGTTTTTTTTTCGGACGCACTTCCTTGCGTGCGAAGATGTAGCTGGTGGGTCTCAGCAGTCAGGGGGATACTTTTTTTCACGAAATACAGTGGCCCGTCCGGTGGGTCCCTGCTGTCAGGTGGAGGTACCATTATTTTCCGCGTAATAAGGAGGCACTTCCTTGCTGCGGCCATGGAACCAACTGTCAGCCTCTCCACGTACAGTCCACGTCCGATGGAAGTCGTTCCTTGACCATGTTGACCACGCACCGTCGAGAGCACCAGGGCGGTGGACGACGGCGAGGCCTAGGAAGGGGACGATGCAGAGCCGGTGAAGACGCGGCAGTGGATGCCCATGTTGAGAGGAGTACGATGGTCCACTGGTCCGGCTGCGGTATGAGGCTGCCGTCGCCGCAGAATAACAGGGGGTGTGGGTGAGTAGAGGGATGGCCTGGCCAACGGTGGGAGTAGTAGGAGGCAGTGAGGCCTCCGCGGCATCACAGCCGGGCACGGGAGGCAGGAGCATGCGGCACGACCGGCGCTGCTTTGGGCGGCTGGAGCAATAAGACCAGAGGTTGAAGAAGCACTATGGCCGTTGGATGGACATTGTACGGTCACTGGAGCTAGAATCGTTCATATTGACTAAAGTTGTCAAAGGCCCCCGTCCCAGTCAACTTAGTAGGCCCACAAGTCAGCCTCCCACCATGGTGGGTCCCAGCTAGGAGGAGAAGTATTCATTTTTTTGTGCGTAATAAGGAGGCACTTCCGGTGGATCCGAGCTGACAACGGGGGGATCATTTTTTTCACGAAATATAGTGGTCCATCCGGTGGGTCCTAGCAGTCAAGGGGAAATGTTTTTTTTTCACAAAATACAGTGGCCCGTCTGGTGGGTCCCAGCAGTCAGGGGGGAAATGTTTTTTTCGCAAAATACTGGTGGCCCGTCTGGTGGGTCCCTGCTGTCAGGTGGAGGAATAATTATTTTCCATGTAATAAGGAGGCACTTCCTTGCGGCTGCCGTGGACCCAGCTGTGAGCCTCTCCACGTACAGTACTCTTCCGATGGAATTCGGTCGTTGACCACATTGACCACGCCGCGCCGAGAGCACCACGATGGTGGACGACGGCGAGGCCTAGGAAGGGGACGACGCGGAGCCGGGGAAGACGCGACAGTGGATGCCCACGCGGAGAGGAGTACGAGGGTTCACTGGTTCGGCTGCGCTGCCGTCGCCGCAGAATAATAGGGGGTGTGGGTGAGTGGATTGGAGTGATGGCCTGGCCAGCGGTGGGAGTAGTATGGGGGTGGTGAGGCCTCCACGGCAGCACAGCCGGCCATGTGAGGCAGGAGCAGGCGGCACGACCGACGCTGCTTTGGGCGGCTGGAGCAAGAAGACCAGAGGTTGAAGAAGCACTACGTCAGTTGGATGGACAGCATACAGTCAGTCGAGCTAGAATCGTGCATATTGACTAAGTTCACAAAGCCCTCCATCCCTGTCAACTTAGTAGGCCCACTATACTAGGTCCCAGCTAGCAGGGGGGTATTCATTTTTTATGCCTAATAAGGAGGCAGTTCCTTGCGTGCGAAGATATAGCTGGTGGGTCTGAGCTGTCAGCGGCGGTAACTTTTTTTTTCACGAAATACAGAGGCCCTTTCGGTGGGTCCCAGATGTCAGGTGGAGGAATCATTATTTTGCGCGTAATAAGGAGGCATTTCCTTGTGTGCGGTCGTGGACCCAGCCGTCAGCCTCTCCACGTACAGTCCACTTCAGATGCATGTCGATCGTTGACCATGTTGACGACGCCACGCCAAGAGCACCAGGGCGGTGGACGACGGCGAGGCCTAGGAAGGAAACGACACGGATCCAGGGAAGACTCGGCAGTTGTTTCCCACGCGGAGGGGACTACGACTGTATGAGGGTTTACAGGTTAGTCTGCCGTCACCGGAGAATAACAGCATGTGTGGATGTGTAGAGGGATGGCTAGGTCAGCGATGGGAGTACGGTGGGGCGGTGAGGCCTGCGCGGCAGCACAACCGGCCGCGGGGAGGAGGGAGCAGGCAGTCCCGCCGGTGCTTGTTTGAGCGGCTGGAGCAGGAAGAGCAGAGATTGAAGAAGCACGACGGCCGTTGGATGGACATCCAACAGTCACTGCTTGTGTGTCAACCTTTTTTTAGGAAAGCCTCAAATCTGTGGAAAACAGCATACAGTTCATCTGCCATTATTTCAAATAATTTACAGCCCATTTGCTAATTCCTATGGGTTTTTTTGGAGCCCATATTCTTTTTGTTAGCATTACAGCCCATATTGTGGCCACGGTTAAAAAATTATACGAAATTTTGCATATGTCGGTGCGGTCTGAACTGTTTTTAATCCCAAAATTTCGAGTCACATTCAGACTGATTTTAAAAATAAGTTTATATCAATATAAAATCTAATAAATTGTCCATGCATAAAAATCAATGCAATTTAAAATCTTGAAATGAAAAAAAGATATTTGAAACTAATTGCCGGTTTGATGTGTTTTAAAATGTACAGCCCATTTCTCATTACTGATAGGCCATTTTCTCGGCCAGCCAAATGAAGCTCTCCTTGTCTTGAAAGATTTGCAGCCCAACAGGCCTGATAAAGCGACTTACTTGACAAATCACAAAAAAACTGGGCTAGCCATTTTCAGAAAGAAAGAAAAACTACTGGGCTGGTCTATGGTAAACATAAAAGAAAAGGCTGTCTAGACAGGCCGGAGTGTCCCGCACAGCCCAGTTGACACCCTGCTTCCGTCCCAAAAACAAATTAGATAAATTCCACTCCAATTATGGCATTTCATAAAAATGCCACTGCAATTTCCAAACTTTGAAAAATGCCACTAATACTCTGGTAGCATACAAGTACTAACTTACTCTTAGCTAACTAGGCGATGTCGGTCGCCATCTGTGGTACATGCTAAACGCCGGCACCGGCGTCCCGCACCTCGCCTCAGACTTGCAAGAGGTGCGATAGGGCGCGTTGCTCGTGCGTGTTGGCCCTTTCCATGCCGGCATGGTCCACCGAAGCTTCGGCTTCCAAGCGGGAAACCCACTTGACGAGATGGTTGTAAAAATTGGCGTCGCGAACGCGTGCGTGCCCGACAGCCTCTAGGGCTATTTGCCGGGTGCCGGCCTCCATGTAGTTAGCGCAGTTGCGGGCGCTCGGCTCGCGACTCAGAGCGTCGGTGCGCTGCTGCTCCATGTCCCGCTGGCGGGTCAAATCGGTGATACGCTGCTCTTCCGCCAGGCAGTCGCGCTCCAACAACTCCTGCTCCTCTGCCAGGCGGTCGCGCTCCAACAACTCCTCGATCTCCGCATTGCCATCTAACGACATGTAGAATGCCTCCTGCCTCCATCTGCCTTCCGGTGAAAAACCGAACACTAGTTCTGGCGGTGACCGCCTCCGGCGTCACCTACCGCGGACGGGCGGGGGCATGGAGGATGTGGCGAGCGACGTCGGGCAGTGGGGGCTTATGAGGATATGGCGAGTTGGGTCATGGTGCCACCGGAGAAGGCCGGGAAACAATACTTATAGGCGGAAGGTAGCGCGATGGTCATCGGAATTCAATGCATAATGGCTTAGCGTGCCAGCTTGCCGTGGAAAATGAGAGAAACTGAAATTATGACTGTGCCGTCCCGTCCTGTCTGGGTCGCACGCCGGCATGGCAGTCAAATGAGTGCACTCGAATCATCTCCCTCCTTGTCAATAATGATTCCACGGATTTAAAAAGCCTGCAATAATTAAAGCGCATGTTTTTTCGCATCCGTTAGCTGCCTTAATTACGGATGGCTGCATGCAGGCACTGAGAATTGCTCGCAGCCAGTACGCGGAGCAGCATGCAACGAGTCGCAGCAGAGGGCACGCATGCAACCACTTAAATCGCTGGAATTAATTAGGCTTAAACTTCTGCATGCCGTTAATTATTGCCATGCCTTGGTCTTGCTGCTTTGCTCACGGGAATAATAAACCCGGACGGAGGGAGTACCTTGGTTGGTGAGAGGTTTGAATTAAGCCCTGCAAACCGGAAAGGAGATACTAGTACATGCGTGATCCGCTATTTATTCATGTAGGATCGAGTAGGTCATTTCTTGAATTGAGCCCTGCAAACTGGAAAGGAGGTAGTACGTGCGTGATCTGCTATTTATCTGTGTAGGATCGAGTAGGTAGGATAGTGTAGCTTGTCAGTTTCTTCAGAGGTAGGCATTTCTATTAAGAAAACTGCCACTTCGGATCTTGCATCGCAAATAAAACTGCCAGGAGCGCATTAGTAGGCTAGCGAGTGATCGATCAGTAACTTGTAAACACTGAGCGAACAGAAATAAGTAATTGTTAATGCATCTCAATGACTCAAAGATCATATAAAAATATGTAGCTCCAAAAGCAAAGATCAGCCACTTTGGATCTTGTGACGCAACTAAAACTAACTAGTACGATTCCCATACATAAGATTGATGACCCGCAAGTATACGGGATAGTTGTAGCCTCTTTCGATAAGTAAGAGTGTCAAACTCAACGACGAGCTAAAGGTAGAACAAATACTCTCTCAAGTCCTATCTACCACTGATACGACTCTATGCATGCTTGACGTTCGATTTACCTAGAACAAGTATGAAACTAGAGGTACTTTGAAGGTGTTGTTGGAAAGGGTTGCAAGATAATAAAGAATGCGTAAATAAAATGTAGGGGCTGTTTAGATAAAGAAGCAATAAAGTAAATATAGCGAGTGTGGAAAAGTGGTGGTAGGAGTTGTGAAATTGTCCCTAAGCAATTTACTACTTTACTAGACCGATAGCAAGTTTTATGTGGGAGAGGCCACTGCTAGCATGTCATCCCTGACTTGGAATTCTATGCACTTATGGCTGGAACTATTAGCAAGCATCTGCAACTACTAACGTTCAAAGGTAAATCCCAACCATAGCATTAAGATATATTAGTCCCCCATCAATCCCGTATGCATCAATTTCTATGCTAGGTTGAAGCTTCTATCACTCTAGCCCTTCAATACATAGTCCTATCAACATACAACTAACCCTATGATGTGATCCATGCGCGCGCTCATATGATGGGCACCAAAGGACATCAACATAACCACAAGCAAATTAAATCAATCATAGCAATTCATCAACCACCAATAGGACAACGAAAATCTTCTCAGACATCATAGGATGGCAACACATCATTGGATAATAATATGCAGCATAAAGCACCATGTTCAAGTAGAGGGTACAGCGGGTTGCAGGAGAGAGGACCGCTGTAGATAGAGGGGGGGGGGAGGTGATGGAGATGCTGGTGAAGATGGCAGAGGTGTTGGTGAAGATCGCGGTGATGATGATGGCCCCCGGCGGCGTTCCGGCGCAACCGGAAGAAAGGGGGAGAGAGCCCCCCTTATTCTTCTTCTTCCTTGACCTCCTCCCTAGATGGGAGAAGGCTTTCCCCTCTAGTCCTTGGCTCCCACGGCGTGGGAGGGGCAAGAGCCCCTCCATGATTGGATCTATCTCTCTGTTTCTCTCTGTTTCTGCGTTTTCAGATCCTTCCCCTTCACCGTTGCTTTTATATCCAGAGATCCGTAACTCCGATTGGGGTGAATCTTTCGCCAAGATTTTTCTCATAAAATTAGCTTTCTTGCGGCAAATGAAGGGCATCAACCACCTTACGGGTGGCCCACGAGGGTGCCAGGCATGCCCAGGGGGGAGGGCGTGCCCCCCTGTCTCGTGACCACCTCGGACACCGTTTCACGTTGATTCTTCCTCTGGAAAATCCCAAATATTCCAAAATAATTCTCCATCCGTTTTTATCCCGTTTGGATTCCGTTTGATATGGGGTTTTTGCAAAATATAAAACATGGAACAGACAGGAACTGGCACTAGGCACTGGATCAATCTGTTGATACGACGGATACGTATCAGCATCCCCAAGCTTAATTCCTGCTCGCCCTCGAGTAGGTAAATGATAAAAAAGATAATTTTTGATGTGGAATGCTACCTAGCATAATCTTGATCATATGTCTAATCATGGCATGAATATTAAGACATGAGTGATTCAAAGCAATAGTCTATCATTTGACATAAAAACAATAATACTTCAAGCATACCAACCAAGCAATTATGTCTTATCAAATAACATAGCCAAAGAAAGCTTATCACTACAAAATCATATAGTTTGGTCATGCTTCATTTTCGTCACACAAAATTCTCCCATCATGCACAACCTCGATGATGAGCCGAGCAATTGGTTCATACTTTTTAACACGCTTTAGCTTTTTCAACTCTTAGCGCAAGCCATGGACATAGCACTATATGTGGTGTATGGTGGTGGTTGTGAAGACAAAAAGGGAGAAGATAGTCTCACATCAACTAGGCGTATCAACGGGCTATGGAGATGCCCATTAATAGATATCAATGTGAGTGAGTAGGGATTGCCATGCAACGGATGCACTAGAGCTATAAATATATGAAAGCTCAACAAAAGAAACTAAGTGGGTGTGCATCCAACTTGCTTGCTCATGAAGATCTCGGGCATTTGAGGAAACCCATCATCGGAATATACAAGCCAAGTTGTATAATGAAAGTTCCCACTAGTATATGAAAGTGAAAGCATAGGTGACTCTCTCTATGAAGAACATGGTGCTACTTTGAAGCACAAGTATGGTAAAAGGATAGTAACATTGCCCCTTCTCTCTCTTTTTTTTTCTTTTTTTTTCTTTTTTGTGGGCTTCTTTGGCCTTTTTTTTCATTTGGGCTTCTCTGGCCTCTTTTATTTTTCATAAAGTCCAGAGTCTCATCCTGACTTGTGGGGGAATCATAGTCTCCATCATCCTTTCCTCACTGGGGCAATGCTCTAATAATGATGATTGTCGGTGTCAAAACCGGCGGATCTCGGGTAGGGGTTCCCGAACTGTGCGTCTAGGCGGATGGTAACAGGAGACAAGGGACACGATGTTTTTACCTAGGTTCGGGCCCTCTTGGTGGAGGTAAAACCCTACTCCTGCTTGATTAATATTGATGATATGGGTAGTACAAGAGTAGATCTACCATGAGATCGAAGAGGCTAAACCCTAGAAGCTAGCCTATGGTATGATTGTTGTTCGTCCTACGGACTAAAACCCTCCGGTTTATATAGACACCGGAGAGGGTTAGGGTTACATAGATTTGGTTACAATGGTAGGAGATCTAAATATCCGTATCGCCAAGCTTGCCTTCCACTCCAAGGAAAGTCCCATCCGGACACGGGACGAAGTCTTCAATCTTGTATCTTCATAGTCCAGGAGTCCGGCCAACGGTGATAGTTCGGCTATCCGGACACCCCCTAATCCAGGTCTCCCTCAGTAGCCCTCGAACCAGGCTTCAATGACGATGAGTCCGGCGCGTAGATTGTCTTCGGCATTGCGAGGCGGGTTCTTCTTCAAATTCCATATACTTGTCGAATAGTGTCTGGCTTTTGATAAATGCTGCGCTCCTTGGCTTCCACGTCCAATAATGGCCATCTTCCACGTGGCAAACGAATGCGAAAAGCCAGGGTATTTTTACACTTTCCCCCCTAGCTGCGCAAATGAGCTGCCTATAAAAAGAGACGAGGATCTAGATCCGAATCACACCATCCCCCTTTCGCAAGCTTTCATTGGAGCGCCTCTGACAAAAAATCCATCCTACCATGGACAGTCGATGCGGCTCCTCCTCTCGCGCTCCCAGCCCCAAGCTGGGGGATTGGGAGAGATGCTCCGTCCCGCATAGAAAGCTAGTGACGCTCCAAACCAAGGAATTCCTTCCCCCGGCCTTCATGGTTCTAGTTCGAGCCGGACTTGCCACCTACAGGGTGGAAAAGAAGCGGAGAGCATCCTCGATCCTTCCAAAGGAGAGCGGGTATGCTTTGTCTCTTATCTGATAAGAGGACTCGGATTTCCAATACATCCGTTTCTCCGGGGGCTCCTGGAGTTCTATGGCCTCCAGCTGCACCACCTTACGCCTGCCTCCATTCTGCACATCGCGGGCTTCATAGCCCTTTGCGAACTATTTTTGGGCGTCGAGGCTCATTTTGCGCTGTGGAAGAGATTATTCTGCCTCATACCCCGTTCTCATGAGGGGTCAATATATCATGTGGGCAGAGCCGAGCTATGGCGCATTGCCGGGACCGGATATCTATCCGGAACCCCGAAGAAGGCGTCCGAAGACTGGCCTTCGGAATGGTCTTATATAGAAGACGCCCTGCTACCGGATCCCGTTCGGACTGGTCTCCCGGAGTTCAATAACGCTCCCTTGAAGAAACGCCTAAGTTGGCGTCCATGGAGCCCCCCGAGGAACAGCGACAAGGACGTCCTTTACCTAATGAGCCGAATAAGGTTGCTGGCTCATTCTGGACTGACCATGATCAGTGTCATGGCCACATGCATTATGCGGGGGGTGCAGCCACTTCAATATAGGGGCCACCCCATGTGGGATTTCAACGGGGAGGACGATGCTACCCGTCATGGCCGTAAGGGGCCGGGATCGGTCGCCGAACTGGTGAAGATCTTGTCCGCGCTGTACAAGGGGGAAGAGGAGGACTTTCTCCGCGTCAGTCCATTTAACGGATTTTCTATGAACAATCCTCGAAGCTGGGTAAGCGAACATCTCCTTTCCCGCACATCCGATCCGTACTCCATGGTTATATATCTCATTTTGTGAGTTCGACACAGGAACTGCGTTAGGCCGTAAAAGATATAAATAGCCCGCCTCCGCAACCCGAGGATTCGGAACGGTTCCTTGATCCGGCCTCCCAAGAGGATCCAGACATATCGGTGGAGCTGATCGATGGGGTATTTCACCAACTAAGCATCGATAATGCCTTGGTCACCATTACGGCCGACTACCCGGAATACTTCCAGCCTCACAGGTAACTGAGACCGAAGCCCCAGTACCTTGCTAATTACCCATCCGTGCTTTATTTTTGATCACCGTATATCAATAGTGTTTTGTACGGGGTGCCTTCGAGGCGGGAGGCCGAGCCCGTGGCGGCTAGCCAACAAGAGGCAGCACGGCCAAGCAGGCTGAAAAGAAGTGCGGTCTGGACTGAAACGCCGCCGCAACTATAATGCGTGTCACCATATTCCCAGGATTGATTCCGGGAAGGTATATTAACTCTGGTGCTCTTTTCAGGAAAAAGAGCGCTCGCCGGACTGTGTCCGGAGAGATGGCCAATCGAACCTCTGCCAGCCAGGCTCCAACGCTGGGTTCGGAAACGGAGGTAAACACGAGGCGTGCGTCGGATGCTCCTTTGACAGAGGATGCCGACAGATTGTCCGCCACCAACTCCGAGGTGGAGAGCGCCATGAATCACAGGCGCCGTCGGATAGTTCTTCGTGACGCGTGTTTCTCCCAAGAAGCATTGAATGCCTTCAATATCGGGAGACGCGCACCTCCGTGCCGCTCAAGATGGTCTAGCCAGAGCCACGGAGCAGTATGTTAAGGACATACGGGTGAGGAAATTTGACAGTTATATATGCCAGTAGCCCCCGAGACTTAAAATTAGTTAGGAGAACTGATTTAAGGATCATTTGTTATGCAGGATCTTACGGAAAAGAATACCCGACTGTCTCAGGAGCTTGAAGAGTGCAAGGCCCAGCTTGAGGCCGCACTAGCCACCCCAGGGGGGCCACAGAGACCCCCTCCGGTAATATATACTTCGAAAGATAAGAATTTTATGAAGTGCGGCGTGTATATAAGTCTGACAATAATATTGCAGATGGCGCCAGACTAGATCCGGACAAGCAAGATCTCCTGCGCCAGTTAAAGGCCGGCGAGAATGTGCTTACAAGGGTGAGGCAAGAGAAAAATAATCTCCAAGATGCCAACACCAAGCTGGGTGAGGAACTAAAGGATGTTTGAGCCCAGCTGTTTGACTCAGTTAAGGAGAATTGGTGGCTTCGTCGCGGCATTTATAGTAAGTGCTTGAGCGAGCTTTTTTGAAAAGAAGAGTTCGGCGAGGAAGTCGACTAACAGAAAGATGTCTGTAGGTATGCTCACAGGTCGTCCTGCAGAGGAAATGCCCGGTTCAACGGGTGACCTACTTCCCGAGCTGCTGCAACTGCATGAACGAGTTCGGCAGGTGATGAGAGACGTCGTCCAGGCCTTGTAGCCATCCATCTCCCTACCCAAAGGCCTTGGAGAGATTGCGGAGAGGCTTCAGGGAGCACGGTGGCGCTTCCGGCTATGGAAGATATCGGCCTGCCGTCAAGGCACCAGGGAGGCCTGGGCCATGGTGAAGACGCGGTACACGAAGGCTAACCCAAACCACACAGCCGAGGTCGGACCTGTGGGGCCCGATGGGAAGGAAATCCCTGTGAGCTTAGTGTACGGCCAAGTAGAGTTGGCCGCAAAGTATTCTCTGCGGGACTATAAACTAGACAGCCTATTAGATGGTATTGAAGAGGAATACAATCAGTTAATTGGACTATGTAATTAAAAATTACATGTAAAATGCCTTCTAGCCGGATTGTAGATCGTCTGTCGTAGCGGACCCTTTCGCTTCAACCTCGGTACCCTATCGTCCGGAGTGTGTCCGAATACCCTCGCGGTTATGTAACAACCAGGGCATGCGTGGAGACCAGGCGTAGGGGTCATTGGTGCTCTATCAGACAAGTTCCCAACTAGTTATGTTATATTACATGGTTAGTAAGAAACATCTTCCAGGGAGAATAGTTCCGTTAGGGGTTCCTTTCCCTGGGAGGCATGCCCTAAAGTGCATGTCCGGACTGCAAAGAAAAAGTAGAAAAACATCTGGGGGCAGATAAATGAATAAGTAAGAAATCGTCTTTTAGTTCACCGACCGAATATTCCCTTAAGAACGCTAGCTTTCGGCTTCACCCAGTCTGAGGTACGCGTCCGGCTGACCCGGCGGTAACAATCGCAGAGGTGCTCCCTTTACCACCTAGCTGAACAATCGGGAACATAGGGGTAAGCACAGGAGCCAGGCAACCCAGCTTGGCCAAAACATAAGTCATATCGATGCACATAATGGTGAATAAAAGGTACATGCGGAAGTGTGACACATGTGTTGGGCATAAAGCCCGTAGAAATAAGCTTATGTTAAAGAAGCCCCCAGGTATATTGAGCGCGGACAATGTGTCAAGTGTGTCCGAACAATGTGCAAACGAGCCTTCAACGGCTTCAGAAAAAGGAGGGAGAAGGAGAGAAATAAAAGACAATTAAAGTATAAAATATAGATGGAGGAAGGAAACGAACCCCGAGTCCGGCGCTAGGCGTAAAATCTTCAGAGACGGGCTGCATTCCATGGGTTCGGCTCCAGTCGGTTATCCGATGCGTTCCGCAGACGGTATACGCCGCCGGTCAGGACTTGGTCGATGAAGGGACCCTCCCATTTGGTCTTGAGTTTGTCCTTTTTTCTTGTCCGACAGGCGTAGAACTAATTCGCCAACATTGTAAGCTTTGGCCCGTATTTCTCTGCTTTGGTATCTTCGAGCCTGCTGTTGATAGAATGCGGAACGGGCTTTGGCTACGTCGTGCTCCTCCTCCAAGGTGTCCAAACTGTCCTGCCGATCAAGATCGGCTTCTCTTTCTTCATACATGCGCACGCGAGGTGAGTCATGAATTATGTCGCAGGGCAAAACTGCCTCTGCGCCGTACACCATAAAAAATGGTGTGAATCCGGTAGTGCGATTCGGCGTGGTCCGCAGCCCCGAGAATACGGAGTCGAGCTCCTCTACCCAGTGCATATTAGATTCCTTGAGGGACCGCACTAGTCTGGGTTTGATGCCGCTCATGATTAGACCGTTTGCTTGCTCGACCTGACCGTTAGTTTGAGGGTGATAGACTGAAGCGTAGTCGAGCTTGATGCCCATGTTTTTGCACCAGAGTTTGACCTCGTCGGCCGTGAAGTTCGTGCCATTATCAGTGATGATGCTATGGGGGACGCCATAATGGTGTACTACCCCTGATATGAAGTCTATCACCGGTCCGGATTCAGCCGTCTTAACAGGCTTTGCCTCTATCCATTTGGTGAATTTATCCACCATGACTAGTAGGTATTTTTGCTTGTGGGTTCCTCCTTTAAGGGGTCCGACCGTATCAAGCCCCCAGACCGCAAATGGCCAGGTGATGGGTATAGTTTTGAGGGCGGTGGGTGGCATGTGGCTTTGATTAGCAAAGAGCTGGCATCCTACGCATCGTTGGACCAAGTCCTGAGCGTCTGCCCGGGCCGTCGGCCAATAAAATCCTGTACGGAAGGCCTTGCCTACAAGGGCCCGGGCTGCAGCGTGGTGCCCGCCGAGTCCGGCATGAATTTCAGCCAGAAGATTTCGCCCTTCCTCTTCGGAGATACACCTTTGAAGGACTCCGGTTGTGCTTTTCTTATAAAGCTCTCCCTCATGGACCTTATAGGCTTTAGATCGCCGCACTATGCAGCGGGCCTCGTTTTGGTCCTCGGGAAGTTCCTGCCTAGTTAGGTAGGCTAGGAATGGTTCTGTCCACGGGGCAATGAATGCCATTATTGTGTGGGCTGATGGTGTTACTTCGTTGGCGGGGCCACCAACGATGTCAGAATGTTCGGTGGGGGGTAGTGTGGTTGGGTCCGGGCTGTTATTTCCGGACTCTCCCTCCCATAGTATGGATGGCTTGAAAAGCCTTTCTAGGAAGATGTTGGGAGGGACGGCATCGCGCTTTGCGCCAATGCGTGCCAACATGTCTGCTGCCTGGTTGTTCTCCCGGGCTATATGGTGAAATTCGAGCCCCTCAAACCGAGCTGACATTTTTAGGACGGTGTTGCGATAAGCTGCCATTTTCGGATCCTTGGCATCAAAGTCTCCATTTATTTGGGATATCATGAGGTTTGAATCCCAGCGGACCTCTAGGCGATGAATGCCCATGGAGACTACCATCCGGAGACCATGTAGAAGGGCCTCGTATTCGGCTGTGTTGTTGGAGTCCGTGTACATTATCTGAAGTACGTATTGGACTGTATCTCCGGTTGGGGATGTCAGAACGATGCCAGCCCCCAGGCCGGCCAACATTTTGGAGCCATCAAAGTGCATGATCCAACTGGAATATGCGCCGTACTCTTTAGGGAGTTTGGCTTCAGTCCATTCGGCGATGAAGTCGGCCAAAACCTGCGACTTAATAGCTCGCCTTGGCTTGTAAGTTATGTCGAACGGGAGGAGCTCGATGGCCCATTTGGCAATCCGGCCCGTTGCGTCGCGGTTGTTTATAATGTCATTAAGAGGTACTTCGGAGGCTACCGTTATCGAACACTCTTGGCAATAGGGTCGCAGCTTCCGGGATGCCATGAACACTGCGTATGCTATCTTTTGATAATGCGGGTACCATGACTTGCATGGAGTTAGGATAGTGGACACGTAGTAAACTGGTTTTTTGAGAGGGAACTTGTGTCCGTCCGTTTCTCGTTCGACAATGAGCATCGCGCTTACAACTTGATGGGTTGCCGCGATGTATAATAGCATTGGTTCGCCCGTGTTGGGCGCGACCAGGACCGGATTTGTTGCCAATATGTCTTTGATTTCTTCGAGTCCGGCCATGGTGGCATTCGTCCACTCAAAGTGTTCGTTGCGCCGCAGGAGGCGATAAAGGGGTAATGCCTTTTCTCCTAAGCGGGAGATAAAGCGGCTTAGAGCCGCCACACATCCAGTCAATTTTTGTATTTGTTTGAGGTCTTTTGGGATATCCAATTGCGACAGAGCTCAGATCTTGGCTGGGTTTGCTTCAATTCCACTACCGGATACAATGAAGCCCAAGAGCTTTCCGGCTATTACGCCGAAAATGCATTTTTCCGGGTTGAGCTTAATGTCATATGCTCGGAGATTGTCGAATGTGAGCCTCAAGTCGTCTACTAGAGTTTCGACATGCTTGGATTTGACGACCACATTATCTACGTATGCCTCTACTATTTTGCCGATCTGGTTTGCCAGACATGTCTGAATCATGCGCTGATATGTTGCACCGGTGTTTTTGAGCCCGAAGGGCATTGTGTTGAAGCAGAATGGGCCATATGGAGTAATGAATGCCGTTGCGGCTTGGTCTAGCTCTGCCATCTTGATTTGGTGGTAGCCGGAGTATGCATCGAGGAAGCACAATGAATCATGTCCTTGAGTAGCATTGATAATTTGATCGATGCGGGGGAGGGGGAAGGGATCCTTTGGGCAAGCCTTGTTAAGGTCCTTGAAATCGACACATAGGCACCAGGATTTGTCCTTCTTTGGTACCATTACCAGGTTTGCTAGCCAGTCCGGATGTTTTATATCTCTAATGAATCAGGCCTCCAATAGTTTGGCTAGTTCCTCTCCCATGGCCTGTCTCTTGGGTTCGGAGAAGTGCCGAAGAGTTTGTTTGACTGGCTTGAATCCTTTTAGGATATTTAGGCTGTGCTCGGCCAACCGGTGTGGGATTCCTGGCATGTCTGAAGGGTGCCAGGCAAAGATGTCCCAATTTTCCCGTAGGAATTCTCGTAGTGCGGCGTCTACACCAGGGTTTAATTGTGCCCCGATGGAGGCCGTTTTTGTAGGGTCCGTTGGATGGACTTGGAATTTGACTATTTCGTCCGCCGGTTTAAAAGAGGTGGACTTGGATCTCTTGTCGAGTATCACATCATCCCTGTTCACCGTGGAGCGCAGCGTAGTGAGTTCCTCAGCCGCTAGGGCTTCAGATAGTGACTCAAGGGTAAGTGCGGCTGTTTTATTTTCGGCGCTGAGTGCTATGTCCGGGTCACTAGCAAGAGTGATGATTCCGTTGGGTCCGGGCATTTTGAGCTTCATGTACCCGTAATGGGGTATAGCTTGAAAAATTGTGAATGCCTCTCGCCCTAATAGAGCGTGGTATCCGCTGCTGAACGGGGCCACTTGGAATGTGACCTCCTCGGACCTGTAATTATCCGGCGTGCCGAACACCACATCCAGTGTGATTTTTCCTATACAACATGCTTCCCTACTGGGGATTATTACTCTAAAGGTTACGCTGCTCCGCTCAATGCGGCTCCAGTCTATTTCCATTTTTCAAAGGGTTTCCTCGTAAATGAGGTTTAATCCGCTGCCGCCATCCATGAGTACCTTGGTAAGGCGAAAGCCATCTACTATTGGACTGAGGACCAATGCGGCTGGTGCTCGGGCTGTTCGGAATTTAGGTTCGTCACTGGCGTTAAAGGTAATAGCCATGTCGCTCCATGGATTTATTGTTGTTACCTGGTGGACTTCGGCGAGGGTGCGGAGTGTTCGTTTCCGCATATGATTTGATGCGAAAGTTTCGAAGACTGTTAATACTGTACTGGTATTGTTGGGCTGGTGCTCTGGAGCTAGAAGCTCTTCGCCACTTTTGGCCACCTGCCGTAGTATCCAACATGCTCTAAGGCTATGAGTTGGTGTGGCGCCCTCTGTACTATGAATTTTGCAAGGTCCGTTGAGCCATCCCTACAGTACGGTTCCATGCCCTTTAAAGGGTTTTTGCTTTTTGGTATTTAACCCAGGTGCCTGGTAATGATGCACCCTTTTACTTTGGACTGGGGTTGTGTTCAAGGCCGGATTATCCCAAAATTTGATTTCGGTTTTCCAGGCGCTCTCCATCGCACAGTGCTTTCGTACTATGGACGCCAAGTCGGCAAAGCATGTAATTTCGCGACGACTTACGGTGTTGAGGATTCCTTTGTCCGTGCAATTAATGCAGAAGAATGAAATTGTGTCCTCTTCACGGAAATCCATTATGCTGTTCATGACCAGGAGGAATCTGGCCCAGTAATGATGTACTGTTTCAGTGGGCTCTTGCCAGATTTGGGATAGATTGCTTATGTTTGGGTGGGCGGGTGGAGTTAAATTCCGAACTCCGTCCGATCTAAGACTCAGGGGCCAAGAAGCTTCCGAACTTGGAAGCTTGGGTTCTTGGACGTTGTCCGATGAATCTGGACCGCTGTCTTACTTTAAGTTCAGGGCTTGAGTGGTGTTCTCCCCTCCGCGGGAATCCGGCATGGAGGGGTCAGGAGTCCGGACATAGCTAGTCCTCAGGATAGAAGAAGGGTCGCCGTATTGTTCCGCTACCACAGCAACATGGTGGGTAGCCTGGGGAGAGTTAATGTCACGCCCAATATGCGACCCTATCTAAAAGGAACTCGAAGGTCCCACCAAGGATAGACCCGCATATTGAAACGCTTTTGCAAGGTGGATATCATTACATCAACATTACATAATAGATAGGGATACATACAAAAGGCATACAATGCCACACGAATACAACATCACAATACATCTGAGCACCATCCGACTACGAATGAAACACAAACAGAAACTCAAACGACATCCACCCTGCTAGCCCAGGCTGCCGACCTGGAACCTATCCCCTGATCGAAGAAGAAGCAGAAGAAGAACTCCAAAATAAGCAAACATCGCTCTCGCGTCATGATCATCGCATGACCTGTACCTGCAATTGTTGTTGTAGTAATCTGTGATCCACGAGGACTCAACAATCCCATTACCATGGGTATCAAGACTAGCAAAGCTTAAAGGGAAAGGAAGGGGTAAAGTGGTGAGGTTGCAGTAGCGACTAAGCAATGTATGGTGGCTAACATACACAAATAAGAGCGAGAAGAGAAGCAAATGTTCGGTCGCCAACTAGTAATGATCAAGAGGTGATCCTGAACTCCTACTTACGTCAAACATAACCCAAAACTGTCTTCACTTCCCGGACTCCGCCGAGAAGAGACCATCACGGCTACACACACGGTTGATGCGTTTTAATTCACATCTGTTGTCAAGTTATCTACAACCGGACATTAACAAATTCCCATCTGCCACATAACCGCAGGCATGGCTTTCAAAAGTTTATACCCTGCACGGGTGTCCCAACTTAGCCCATGATAAGCTCTCGCGATCAATGAAGGATATTCCTTCTCGGAGGAAGACCCGATCAGTCTCGGAATCCCGGTTTACAAGACATTTCGACAATGGTAAAACAAGACCAGCAAGACCACCCGCTGTGCCGACAAATCCCGATAGGAGCTCCACATATCTCGTTCTCAGGGCACACCGGATAAGCTAAGCGTACAGGTACCGATGTAACCCAAGTTGCCATGGGATGGTCCCGCACGGTGCTCTAGTTTGGACCAACACTCGGAGGAGAACTAGCCCGGGGGGGGGTAAAATAAAGATGACCCTCGGGCTCCGGAAACCCAAGGGAAAAAGGGCTAGGTGAGGCAAATGGTAATACCAAGGTTGGGCCTTGCTGGAGGAGTTTTATTCAAAGCGAACTGTCAAGTGGGTCCCATAAATCACCCAACCGCATAAGGAACGCAAAATCCGGGAACATAACACCGGTATGACGGAAAGTAGGGCGGCAAGAGTGGAACAAAACACCAGGCATAAGGCCGAGTCTTCCACCCTTTACCAAGTATATAGATGCATTAAATTAAATAAGAGATATTGTGATATCCCAACAAAATCCTGTCCACCATGGAGCAATCTTCAAACTTCACCTGCAACTAACAACGCTATAAGAGGGGCTGAGCAAAGCGGTAACATAGCCAAGCATCGGTTTGCTAGGAAGGGTGAAAAGGTTAGAGGCTGACATGGCAATTTGGGAGGTTTGAAGAGCAAGCGATAGGTAGCGCAGCAAAGCGATAGAACGAAGCAACTAGCATAGCAATGATAGTAGTGAGATCCAGGGTAGCGGTCATCTTGCCTGATATCCCGCAAGGAATAAGAACGAGTCCATGAAGAAGATGAAGCCACAAAGACGAACCAAGCGTAGACGAACGAAACCTCACGATCGCAACGAAACGGGAAACTATCGAGAAGAAGCACACAACATAGTAAACACACCACACATATACAAGACATGATGCTCAACCAAGCATGATGCAAGACAACACAACATGAAGCTACTCATGGCAAGAGAAGATGCAAACAAGAACAACACATCAAAGCAAGTTTAAATGAGGCCGGAAATAACATATAACAATTCCGGTAAGTCCTCATGTGCAAATTTCGAAATTGGTCCAGAACTGAATAAACCTTATGTTCAAGTTGTTAAACAGCAAGTTAATATGCACATAGATGATCTACACAAAATCCAGTCAAGTTACATATAAAGTTCATTAGATTTGGAGCTACGGCCTAGAAGATATGAGCAAAACAAGTCAAACATGGCATTGATGCAAAATGCACTCAAACATCAAGCAAACACCTCAAAACAAGGATTCAACATGATAATATGAAACTACATGCAAAATCAAGCAAGTTTCATATAGAGCACACTCAAAGCGGAGCAACGGTTCAACGCACACACTCTACAAGTTCAAAGGACAAGCTGTCCAAAACAGCAACTAGGCATATTGAAAGCATCAAAACAACATGCTACAACACCTCAACATAAAAACAAAAGGCATGGACATGATGTACAGGTAAAGCATAACAGAACATGAACACTGAGCTATCTCGAGAAATCACTAGAACATGCTCAAAAACACATGGCAAGATTACATTTATTAACAGTTCCAGACTTTGCAGAAATAACGTCAGGTTGCAATGTTTAGAGCTATCAAGCAACATGTTACAGGAACTTATCATGGCAAACAAAGGCATGGAATGAACCTACTAATGCATATAATAAAAGTCCTTTATTGACCATGAGCCAAAAAGGATCATAAGATATGATGGCACCCATGTAAACATGGCAAGTTATATGACAGATTCATACATGGCAGGAACAACAATAAGTAGGCATGTTGGTGAGCTTGAGCCACTCACCACAGAGCAATACATTGCATTACAAGGCAACCAACAGTAAGAATACATGTTTGTCAAGCTAATCATGGCAAGAGCAAGTTCATAGCATGCTTGGATAACTAACAACAATCATGGAAACATTGAACTTAATATTAACAGGCTGACAGCAACATTATTTAGCAATTTGGGAGCAAGATAACAACAATCTACAGCAGGCTATAAATGCAACCAGGGGCATGGATGGATAGAGCATGACATGTATAACAAATCATCCTTAGTGAACATCTACAGATTATTCATAGAATGACTTGTAGCAGCAGGTTTACAAAGCAACATGATATAGCAGATTCAGACTAGCAAAACAGTAACAGCAAGTACCCTACTTAACAAGCTCGATGCACTCACTACAAGACTCACAAAAATACATGGATGACAGCTCTGTAAAAATGGCATGATGTAGTTCAAAACACATGTAGAGATCATGCTCATAGGATGCACACACAAAATGGAACGAAAAAGACAAATCACCAAGTTATAACAGTTTCAGCAGATTAACATCATATAGCACTCTTGCAACGATGATTCAGGCATCAAGATGAACTCAAACAAACATGGCACAATGGAACCAAATGTAGACCATCTCATGACAAACATTTTGATATATTACACGCGCAAAATGGAGCAGTATGCAACAAGTTGTGATGCGATGAACAGGGGCTAAAAATATGCAACTATTTCGGGACTGGGAAATCAGGGTCAACCTCTTCGGATCTGGATCTGGAGTTCGCCGGAGTAGTTCACCGGAGTGGACAGAGGGAGCCTCCGGCAAGGTCGAGAGAGCCGGGGAGGCACGGGGAGGCGCGGGGAGGCGGCCGACGAGGTCGAGGCGGCCGGATCCGGTCCGGCCCGACCGGCTCCGCGGCGCGTGGGCGGCAAGCTCGGTCGGGGGCGGCGCGAACCGACGGGGTGGCGACCGGCGGCCTCGGGCGCGGGGCGACGAGGGGCGGAGGTGGGCGCTGGGGCGGCACGGACGGCTGGCGCCGGCGCGGCAGCGTCGGGCGGAGGATGGCGCGGCGGAGCCGGCGAGCTCTGGCGGCGGCGGCTGGAGGCGGGCGGCCGCGGGGCGCGGTGGCGGGACGGGCCGAGCGGGCCAGACTCGTGCTCGGCGGGGCCGTGGCAGCGCGCGGAGGAGAGAGGCGGCGCCGGGACACGTGGCCAGCTTGGATTGGCGCGGGGGCGAGGGCCGACGTGTCCGACTGCGGCCGGACGTGTCCGGTGGCGGCGGGGAGGATTAGGCTAGGGTTAGGGGTGGATTTGATCCGCGGATTTTGGGGGAGGGGGCTATTTTATAGGTAGAGGGAGCTAGGAGACTTCAAATGAGGTGCGGTTTTCGCCCACACGATCGCGATCGAACGACCGAGAGCATGGAGGGGGCTAGGATCGGTTTTGGGCCACTTTGAATGGGTGTTGGGCTGCACAGAAGAAGGGGTTTCGGGCTGCACGGTTAACCGTTGGAGTATCAAACAACCTCCAAATGGCACGGAACTTGACAGGTGGTCTACCGGTGGTATACCAAGGCCGCTTGGCAAATCACGGTCCATTCCGAGAATGTTTAAGACCCGCTCAGAACAGGAGACAAAAGGGGGACGCCGGAGGACATAGGAGTGCCGGATTGCAAAACGAACAACGGGGAAAATGCTCGGATGCATGAGACGAACACATATGCAAAATGAAATGCACATCATGACATGGCAATATGCAACACGCAAGCAAGTGACATGGCAACGATGGCGAATAACTGGCAGACACCTGACGCATTGAATCCGGGGCGTTACAACACTCCTCCACTAACAAGAGTTCTCGTCCCGAGATCTTAGGACCGAGACGGAAGGGAAAGGGACGAGGTGAAACAAGAACTCAAGAGAAGAGGCAAAGAATCGAGAGCATTCGTGAAGAAGAGAGGAACGACAAGAATGACGAGAATCGAAAGCTCACGGAATCAGATAGACTATGAAACCACTCCGGTTAGAACGAGATAAGAAACGAATAAGACTGAAAGGATTTAGGCAGCACTCTGGCTGAAAATGGAAGGAATAGAACAAGAACTTAACCCAATGAGATGGCACTTGATGAGATGACCAACGCAATGCCTCTGGAAGAATTGAAATAGTTGAATGAAAGGAACGAAGAAGAAAACATATCATCTACCACCACTGAGTTTGGAAGCATGCTTAGGAGGAAGGATTGTACGAAGTCGTTGAGAAAAGAGTAAGATTGTTGTGGACTTATGGAAAACATCTCAAAATTTTGAGGTGATAACTGACCACAAGCGGAAAAGATTGAATAGCTGAGAGGAACGAAGAAATGCAAAACTCCACTTCAAATGAATACAGAGAATTAATTACACTTCGAGACGCGAGAAGAAACGATACTTGAATTCCACCAACAAGTATCTTGATGAACTCTTGAAGAATGAATTAAATCATGAAGAACCACCATGAAGAACTCTGGTAAACAAAAGGACAATGAGATAGAATTGAAGGATGAAAAGAATAAGATGAGCATTGCGGTGATTTAGATGGAGGTTCCGACGAAATGACCGAGGAAATTTGAATTCCAGAAAAGAAAAGATGAAACACTTGGAACTAGAATTTATTCCTCAAGAACAAACTCTGAAGGAAGGGATTAATCACTTTGAGGAAATAAGAATAAGATTTACGTTATGCGTATTGGCATACTACTTATTCTTCGTGAGGGATTGAAAAGTGACAAATCGTAAAGTTGAGAAGGTCTTCATGAACCATCGGTAGGATTGGAAAGTACGAATGAATTAAAATGATAATCAAGGGAAAGATTCTTGAACGAGCCACCGTTAGAAATGAAAATGAACGAAGAAAAGAGAAAGAATCATCGGGAAGAATTAGAAGAACAATACGCTTTAGGGGGATTAGATGCAAAAGAACAAAGAGATCATGAACTGATTAAATAATACTTGAAAGAAGCACCGGGATAACTGGATAGCTGAAATGTGAGGACGAAGAATTCTTCTGGAATGATGGCCTCCGGTGAAAAGAAATGGAAAAACAACTCCTGGCATGCTCTGGATGGGTAAGCAAAGGAATATCTGACAAATGGAATAATTTGAGACTAATAACATGAAGCTGGAACCGCGAATCTTCGAGAGAACGGGCAGAATTTAGGGGAAAACTCTTCTTCGGTCTTCAAATGACGACAGAAAACACCACCAAAATTACTGAGATACTCCGGGAGAATGAAAAGCGAAGGGGGTTGAGCCAACAATGAAAAGAATTTGAACACGATCTTGGAAGGCATCTGACTGATGAAATCCATTCTTACATCACACTTGAAAAGAAATTAAGAATAACTCCGAAATAATTAGAAGAGTCAGGTAAGAACCTAGGAAAAACCTATGGGTTAGGGCCCACTAGAAAGAAAACACCGTTGGAAAGGATTGTTGAACATGTAGATGATGCACCGGAATGATTGAAATATTTGAATGAGGTGACAACCTCGAATTAATTGGAACACAGACGAATCTCCTGAGATATCTTCCTAACTCCGGAATGATTGAATGGCGAGCGGCAAACGAGCAGGGAAAACACTTGAGCTGAGGAAAAGAATATGATCAACCCGAAAAACTTGAATTGAGTCCACCGGAAAAAGAAAGGAATGAAGAATGACGAACGAGACGAGAATCCACCGGTTGAAATGGTTGAGGGAAGACTAAGAGGTTCTGTACGAATGAAATTGATGCTCGAAAGAGATTCAGGCTCTGGGAAGAAGAGGGTGGGAGGGCGGGAAAACAAAGGCAACTGGAAGGGGACATACCGATGAATAACTTGAAGAGAAAACACCGGTTGAAAACATTGAGGAAAGAAAGCAAAGACTTCACACGAGTAGGATGGATACTCGATTACGGACTCCGGCTCCGAGAAGAGAAAGGGGTGGGCGGGTGAAAAAACAATAACTGAGGATTGAACTCAAAGATGAAGAGGCTCGAGTCGACTTGACGAGAAATGCACCGGAGGAAAAGAGAAGAGTACCAATGATCAAAAAACCAACTGCATGAACCTAAAGAAAAATTTGAATGGGAAGAGGAGTAATTCAAAACACCTACATCAAGATTCCTCACTAGAGCGATGAAGAGGCTGAGGAGTAAAAGAATTCCTACTCTCCGATATAACTAGACTCCAAAAACAGTTTTCTTCTAGACTCAACAACGGCCAAACTACACGATCAAACAAGGGGGCTCCTAAGGTCGGTCGAGGCTCTGATACCAACTTGTCACGCCCAATATGCAACCCTATCCAAAAGGAACTCGAAGGTCCGACCAAGGATAGACCCGCATATTGAAACGCTTTTGCAAGGTGGATATCATTACATCAACATTACACAATAGATAGGGATACATACAAAAGGCATACAATGCCACACGAATACAACATCACAATACATCAGAGCACCATCCGACTACGGATGAAACACAAACAGAAACTCAAACAATATCCACCCTGCTAGCCCAGGCTGCCGACCTGGAACCTATCCCCTGATCGAAGAAGAAGCAGAAGAAGAATTCCAAAATAAGCAAACGTTGCTCTCGCGTCATGATCATCACATGACCTGTACCTGCAACTGTTGTTGTAGTAATCTGTGAGCCACGAGGACTCAGCAATCCCATTACCATGGGTATCAAGACTAGCAAAGCTTAAAGGGAAAGGAAGGGGTAAAGTGGTGAGGTTGCAGCGGCGACTAAGCAATGTATGGTGGCTAACATACGCAAATAAGAGCGAGAAGAGAAGCAAAGGAACGGTCGCCAACTAGTAATGATCAAGAGGTGATCCTGAACTCCTACTTACGTCAAACATAACCCAAAACTGTGTTCACTTCCCGGACTCCACCGAGAAGAGACCATCACGGCTACACACACGGTTGATGCGTTTTAATTCGGATCTGGTGTCAAGTTATCTACAACCGGACATTAACAAATTCCCATCTGCCACATAACCGTGGGAATGGCTTTTGAAAGTTTATACCCTGCAGGGGTGTCCCAACTTAGCCCATGAGAAGCTCTCGCGATCAACGATGGATATTCCTTCTCCCAGGAAGACCCGATCAGTCTCGAAATCCCAGTTTACAAGACATTTCGACAATGGTAAAACAAGACCAGCAAGACCACCCGTTGTGCCAACAAATTCCGATAGGAGCTGCACATATCTCGTTCTCAGGGCACAACGGATAAGCTAAGCATACAGGTACCGACGTAACCCAAGTTGCCAAGGGATGGTCCCGCATGGTGCTCTAGTTTGGACCAACACTCGGAGGAGCACTGTCCCGGGGGGTAAAATAAAGATGATCCTCGGGCTCCGGAAACCCAAGGGAAAAAGGGCTAGGTGAGGCAAATGGTAAAACCAAGGTTGGGCCTTGCTGGAGGAGTTTTATTCAAAGCGAACTATTAAGGGGGTCCCATAAATCACCCAACCGCGTAAGGAACGCAAAATCCGGGAACATAACACCAGTATGACGGAAACTAGGGCAGCAAGAGTGGAACAAAACACCAGGCATAAGGCCGAGTATTCCACCCTTTACCAAGTATATAGATGCATTAAATTAAATAAGAGATATTGCGATATCCCAACAAAATCTTGTCCACCATGGAGCAATCTTCAAACTTCACCTGCAACTAACAACGCTATACGAGGGGCCGAGCAAAGCGGTAACATAGCCAAGCAACGGTTTGCTAGGAAGGGTGAAAAGGTTAGAGGCTGACATGGCAATTTGGGAGGCTTGAAGAGCAAGCGGTAGGTAGCGCAGCAAAGCGATAGGACGAAGCAACTAGCATAGCAATGATAGTAGTGAGATCCAGGGTAGCGGTCATCTTGCATGAAATCCCGCAAGGAAGAAGAACGAGTCCATGAAGAAGATGAAGCCACGAAGATGAACCAAGCGTAGACGAACGAATCCTCACGATCGCAACAAAACGGGAAACTATCGAGAAGAAGCACACAACCTAGTAAACACACCACACATATACAAGACATGATGCTCAACCAAGCATGATTCAATACAAGACTACATGAAGCTACTCATGGCAAGAGATGATGCAAACAAGAACAACACATCAAAACAAGTTTAAATGAGGCCGGAAATAACATATAACAATTCCGGTAAGTCCTCATATGCAAATTTCGAAATTGGTCCAGAACAGAATAAACCTTATCTTCAATTTGTTAAACAGCAAGTTAAGATGCACCAAGATGATCTACATGAAATTCTAGTCAAGTTACATATAAAGTTCATTAGATTTGGAGCTACGACCTAGAAGATATGAGCAAAACAAGTCAACACATGACATTGATGCAAAATGCACTCAAACATCAAGCAAACACCTCAAAACAAGGATTCAACATGATAATATGAAACTACATGCAAAATCAAGCAAGTTTCATATAGAGCACACTCAAAACGGAGCAACGGTTCAACGCATACACTCTATACAAGTTCAAAGGACAAGCTGTCCAAAACAGCAACTAGGCATATTGCAAGCATCAAAACAACATGCTACATCACCTCAACATAAAAACAAAAGGCATGGACATGATGTAAAGGTAAAGCATAACAGAACATGAACACTGAGCCATCTCCAGAAATCACTAGAACATGCTCAAAAACACATGGCAAGATTGCATATATTAACAGTTCCAGACTTTGCAGAAATAACGTCAGGTTGCAATGTTTAGAACTATCAAGCAACATGTTACAGGAACTTATCATGGCAAACAAATGCATGGCATGAACCTACTAATGCATAGAACAAAAGTCCTTTACTGACCATGAGCCAAAAAGGATCAGAAGATATGATGGCACCCATGTAAACATGGCAAGTTATATGACAGATTCATACATGGTAGGAACAACAATAAGTAGGCATGTTGGTGAGCTTGAGCCACTCACCACAGAGCAATACATGGCATGGCAAGGCAACCAACAGTAAGAATACATGTTTTTCAAGCTAATCATCGCAAGAGCAAGTTCATAGCATGCTTGGATAACTAACAACAATCATGGAAACATTGAACTTAATGTTAACAGGCTGATAGCAACATTATTTAGCAATTTGGGAGCAAGATAACAACAATCTACAGAAGGCTATAAATGCAACCGGGGGCATGGATGGATAGAGCATGACATGTATAACAAATCATCCTTAGTGAACATCTCCAGATTATTCATAGAATGACTTATAGCAGCAGGTTTACAAAGCAACATGATATAGCAGATTCAGACTAGCAAAACAGTAATAGCAAGTACCCTACTTAACGAGCTCGATGCACTCACTACAAGACTCACAAAAATACATGGATGGCACCTCTGTAAAGATGGCATGATATAGTTCAAAACACATGTAGCGATCATGCTCATAGGATGCACACACAAAATGGAACGAAAAAGACAAATCACCAAGTTATAACAGTTTCAGCAGATTAACATCATATAGCACTCTTGCAACGATGATTCAGGCATCAAGATGAACTCAAACAAACATGGCACAATGGAATGAAATGTAGAGCATCTCATGTCGAACATTTTGATATATTACACGCGCAAAACGGAGCAGTATGCAACAAGTTATGATGCGATGAACAGGGGAAAAATATGCAACTATTTCGGGACTTTGGGAAATCGGGGTCAACCTCTTCGGATCTGGATCTGGAGTTCGCCGGAGTAGTTCGCCGGAGTGGACGGAGGGAGCCTTCGGCAAGGTCGAGAGAGCCGGGGAGGCACGGGGAGGCGCGGGGAGGCGGCCGGCGAGGTCGAGGCGGCCGGATCCGGTCCGGCCGAACCGGATCCGCAGCGCGCGGGCGGCGAGCTCGGCCGGGGGCAGCGTGAACCGATGGGGCAGTGACCGGCGGCCTTTGGCGCGGGGCGACGAGGGGCGGAGGCGGGCGCTGGGGCGGCACGGACGGCCGGCGCCGACGTGGGACGCGCAGGGGCGTGGCGGCGTCGGGCGGAGGATGGCGCGGCAGAGCCGGCGAGCTCCGGCGGCGGCGGCTGGAGGCGGGCGGCCGCGGGGCGCGGCGGCGGGGGCACACCCGCGGGTCGCGGCGGTGGTGGGACGGGCCGAGCGGGCCCGCCTCGGGCTCGGCGGGCCCGCGGCGGTGCGCGGAGGAGGGAGGTGGCGCCAGGACACGTGGCCAGCTTGGATTGGCGCGGGAGCGAGGGCGGACGTGTACGGCTGCGGCCGGACGTGTTCGGTGGCGGCGGGGAGGATTAGGCTGGGGTTAGGGGTGGATTTGATCCGCGAATTTCGGGGGAGGGGGCTATTTTATAGGTAGAGGGAGCTAGGACACTTCAAATGAGGTGCGGTTTTCGCCCACACGATCGTGATCGAACGACCGAGAGCATGGAGGGGGCTAGGATGGGTTTTGTGCCACTTTGAATGGGTGTTGGGCTGCACAGAAGAAGGGGTTTCGGGCTGCGCGGTTAACTGTTGGAGTATCAAACAACCTCCAAATGGCACGAAACTTGACAGGCGGTCTACCGGTGGTATACCAAGGCCGCTTGGCAAATCACGGTCCATTCCGAGAATGTTTAACACCCGCTCACAACAGGAGACAAAAGGGGGACAGCGGAGGACATAGGAGTGCCGGATTACAAAACGGACAACGGGAAAAATGCTCAGATGCATGAGACGAACACATATGCAAAATGAAATGCACATGATGACATGGCAATATGCAATACGCAAGCAAGTGACATGGCAACGATGGAGAATAACTGGCAGACACCTGGCGCATCGAATCCGGGGCGTTATAGTTAATCTCTCCCAGATCGTTTTTAGGCCCAATCTGGTCGTAATCTGTAGCGACTCCCAGGGCGGCGATGCGATCCAAGAGCTCGTTCAAGGAGGAGAGCTCCATTGGATCTAACTGCTCGGCGAGTTCCAAGTTGACGTGAAGATTACTTTTGATGACCCGAGAAGTCATTGTCGGCACGGCAGCCGAACAGGCGGTCATAAGAAAACCCCCTAGCCGGAGAGTTTGGCTGATGGCCAAAGCTCCTTTGGCAACGGTGCCGTCTTTAAAGACGGGATGAGCCATCCTTCTTGATGGCGACGGCACAGAGGAACTCTCAATGAAAGCACCAATGTCGGTGTCGAAACCGGTGGATCTCGGGTAGGGGTTCCCGAACTATGCGTCTAGGCGGATGGTAACAGGAGACAAGGGACACAATGTTTTTACCCAGGTTCGGGCCCTCTCGGTGGAGGTAAAACCCTACTCCTGCTTGATTAATATTGATGATATGGGTAGTACACGAGTAGATCTACCATGAGATCGAAGAGGCTAAACCCTAGAAGCTAGCCTATGGTATGATTGTTGTTCGTCCTAAGGACTAAAACCCTCCGGTTTATATAGACACTGGAGAGGGTTAGGGTTACACAGAGTCGGTTACAATGGTAGGAGATCTAAATATCCGTATCGCCAAGCTTGCCTTCCACGCCAAGGAAAGTCCCATCCGGACACGGGACGAAGTCTTCAATCTTGTATCTTCATAGTCGAGGAGTCCGGCCAACGGTGATAGTTCGGCTATCCGGACACCCCCTAATCCAGGACTCCCTTAATGATCATCACACTTTTATTTAGTTATAACTCAATATTACAACTCTGGAACAAAGATATGACTCTATATGAATGCCTGCGGCGGTGTACCAGGATATGCAATGAATCAAGAGTGACATGTATGAAAAATTATGAAGGTGTCCTTGCCACAAATACGATGTCAACTACATGATCATGCAAATAGCAATATGACAATGATGGAGCGTGTCATAATAAACGGAACGGTGGAAAGTTGCATTGCAATATATCTCGGAATGGCTATGGAAATGCCATAATGGGTAGGTATGGTGGCTGTTTTGAGGAAGGTAAATAATGGGTGCATGATACCGGCGAAGGTTGCACGGCATAATAAAGGCTAGCAAAGTGGAAGGGTGAGTGTGCGTATATCCATGGACTCACATTAGTCATAAAGAACTCACATACTTATTGCAAAAGTCTACTTGCCCTCAAAGCAAAGTACTACTACGCATGCCCCTAGAGGGATAGATTGGTAGGAAAAGACCATCGCTCGTCCCCGACTGCCACTCATAAGGAAGACAATCAAACAAACACCACATGCTTCAAATTTGTCACACAACGGTTACCATACGTGCATGCTACGGGACTTGCAAACTTCAACACAAGTATTTCTCAATTTCACAATTACTCAACTAGCACGACTCTAATATCACTACCTTTATATCACAAAACTATTGCAAGGAATCAGACATATCATATTCAGTGATCTACAAGTTTTATGTAGGATTTTATGACTAACCATGTGAATGACCAATTCCTGACATCTCTCTAAATTGATATAACTGAAGCAAGAGAGTTTAATTATTTCTATAAAATATATTCCCACGCTCTAACAAATATAAGTGAAGCAAAAGAGCATTCTACAAATGGCGGTTTTCTATGTGAAGAGAAACAAGCAATCCAAACTTCAAATGATATAAGTGAAGCACATGAAGCATTCTATAAATCAATATTCAAAATATATAAGTGAAGTGCAATGAGCATTCTATAAATCAATGAAGTACTATCTCATACCAGCATGGTGAATAAAAGAAAAATGAAAACTAAATGGAAAAGACGCTCCAAGACTTGCACATATCGCATAAACGAAACGAATACGAAAACATGCCGATACTTGTTGAAGAAAGAGGGGATGCCTTCCGGGGCATCCCCAAGCTTAGACACTTGAGTCTCCTTGTATATTTACTTGGGGTGCCTCGGGCATCCCCAAGCTTGAGATCTTGCCTCTCTTCCTTTTCCTCATATCGAGTCATCCTCGATCAAACACTTCATCCACACAAAACTTCAACAGAAAACTCAGTAAGATCCGCTAGTATAATAAAGAAAATCACTACTCTAAGTACTGTGGCAAACCAATTCATATTTTGTTTTTGCATTGTGTCTACTGTAACATAACTTTTTCATGGCTTAATCCACTGATATAAATTGATAGATTCATCAAAACAAGCAAACTATGCATCAAAAACACAATCTGTCAAAAACAGAATAGTCTGTAGCAATATGAACATTCACCATACTTATGGTACCCCAAAAAATCTACCAAAAATAGGGAAAATAAAAAATTTGTACATCAAGACAGTGCAAAAGGAATCAGAACTATTTGACGTTCCAGTTAGAAATGTAAAATTGCGCACTACAGTCAAAGTTTCTGTCCTGCACCATACAAACCAACAAGCATTGTAAACATCCTAAAGGCAAACCTTGGCACATTATTTTTATAATACAATGGAATTGCACAAGGGGATAATTATTTTTGTTGAAAATTTTCTGTAATCAAGATTCACAAAGTTTCCGTGAGCATGAACAAAGTTCAAGGCTAGCTCCCACTTCAACAATGCTTGTCTCTCTCACTTTCACTTTCCTTTTTGAAAAGTTTTTGGGTTCCCCTCTTTATTTTTTTGTTTTGAAACTATATAAAATCACTCAACAAAAATAAATGACTCTCTAAAACTTCTGAGTTGTCTCCCTGGCAGCGATTTCTTTAAAGCCATTAAGCTAGGCATATAGTGCTCAAGTAATGAATCCACCCGGATCCCAAGGTATATCAAAGCCAATTTTAATTAACAATGATTTGTAATTTATTAGTGAGCACAAAGTAACATATATCATGCAACAATGAAGTCTAACTCTCTTCCTATGCATCGGCATGTCATAAAAGAACAATTCATCCACACCAAGTAAAGGCCAATGCATAGTATAAGTAATTTCTTGCAATTCTATCATGTTGTAAACATAAAGAGGCGGAGATGTAGTTCCTCTCTCATAATAATTGCAAGTAGGAGCAGCAAGCACATGCATATTATATCTATCAAAATCATCATGTGTAGTAGTCAAAGGCAACCAATCAATATAATCCTTAATAAGCACAAACTTCTCCGATATAGTGTAGTTGGGAGAATTCAAAAAGATAATAGGACTATCATGTGTGGGTGCAATAGCAAGAATTTCATGTTTAACATAAGGAACTATAGCAAGTTCATCTCCATAAGCATAATTCATATTGGCATCTTGGCCACAAGCACAGCAAGCATCATCAAAAGGGGATATTTCAAGAGAATCAACGGGATCATAGCAATCATCCTTCGGTAAGCACGAAGGGGCATTAAACAATGTATGATTTGAAGAGTTACTCTCACTAGAAGGTGGGCACGGGTAGCTAATCCGCTCTTCCTCCTTTTGTTCTTCGCTCTCCTCATCATCTTTTCATCCAATGAGCTCACAGTTTCATCAATTTCTTCTTCCATAGCATCCTGCAAAATATTAGTCTCTTCTTGGACATCGGAGACTTTCTCAATAAATGCATCAATATTGTAATTGTATTCATAATTGCCATAGCAATATTTCAATATAGCAAATTTTTTAGGCCTATAAACATCATCATCTAAAGCTTCATACTTTTCAAACAAAGATTCAATTTCATAAGCAGCCTTAAAAGCAACAAATTCTTCAATTCGTTCAACATCATAGTAATCATATATACCATTAGCATAACAAGCTAACGTTTCATTATCATTAAATTTGCATGAAAAGGGAAGGTGTGGAACCTTCATCCTAGAGCAACAAGTATACCAATGCATAGATCCGAGCATAGATCCGAGCATACCAATGCAACATATAAATTTGATCCCATAATAGTTTCCCTTTTTGAGTCAAGCGATAATCCCTAAAGTATTCACGTTGATCCAACATTACTCCCATTATAAAGTTGAATAGGGTTTTCTCAGGATTATCAAAGTAGTACATAATATTTTTCACATAATGATCATCGAGGGTTTTAGGAGGTTCCCCATCTCCACGAGCAGTAAGTACACCTAATCTTTTTTGTATTTCATGTTCCATATCCATAATTAAAGATGGAGAACAACAAATAAAAATTACTTAGTGATAAAGCAAACAAGCACACACGAGAATATTCACCCCACGCTATGACTCCCCGGCAACAGCGCCAGAAAAAAGTCTTGATGACCCACAAGTATATGGGATAGTTGTAGCCTCTTTTGATAAGTAAGAGTGTCGAACCCAACGAGGAGCTAAAGGTAGAACAAATACTCTCTCAAGTCCTATCTGCCACTGATACGACTCTATGCACGCTTTACTTTCGCTTTACCTAGAACAAGTATGAAACTAGAGGTACTTTGAAGGTGTTGTTGGAAAGGGTTGCAAGATATTAAAGAACACATAAATAAAAAGTAGGAGTTGTTTTGATAAAGAAGCAATAAAGTAAATTTAGCGAGTGTGGAAAAGTGGTGGTAGGAGTTGTGAAATTGTCCCTAAGCAATTGACTACTTTACTAGACAGATAGCAAGTTTTATGTGGGAGAGGCCATTGCTAGCATGCCATCCCTGACTTCGAATTCTATGCACTTATGATTGGAACTATTAGCAAGCATACGCAACTACTAATGTTCATTAAGGTAAAACCCAACCATAGCATTAAGATATATTGGTCCACCTTCAATCCCGTATGCATCAATTTCTATGCCAGGTTGAAGCTTCTGTCACTCTAGCCCTCCAATACATAGTCCTATCAACATACAACTAACTCTATGGTGTGATCCACGCGCGAGCTCATATGATGGGCACCAAAGGACAGCAACATAACCACAAGAAAATTAAATCAATCATAGCAATTCATCAACCACCAATAGGACAACAAAAATCTACTCAGACATCATAGGATGGATACACATCATTGGATAATAATATGCAACATAAAGCACCATGTTCAAGTAGAGGGTACAGCGGGTTGCCGAAGAGTGGACCGTTGTAGATAGAGGGGGCAAGGTGATGGAGATGTTGGTGAATATGGAGGAGGTGTTGGTGAAGATCGCGGTGATGATGATGGCCCCCGGCGGTGTTCCAGCGCCACTGGAAGCAAGGGGGAGAGAGCCCCCCTTCTTCTTCTTCTTCCTTGACCTCCTCCCTAGATGGGAGAAGGGTTTCCCCTCTTGTCCTTGGCTCCCATGGCGTGGGAGGGGCGAGAGCCCCTCCGAGATTGGATCTATCTCTTTGTTTCTCTCTGTTTCTGCGTTTTCAGATCCTTCCCCTTCACCCTTTCTTTTATATTCGGAGATCCGTAACTTCGATTGGGGTGAATCTTTCACCCAGATTTTTCTCATAAAATTAGCTTTCTTGTGGAAAAAGAAGGGCATCAACCGCATTACGGGTGGCCCACGAGGGTGCCAGGTGCGCCCAGGGGGGAGGGCGCGCCTCCCTGTCTCGTGGCCACCTCGGACACCGTTTTGCGTTGATTCTTCCTCCAAAAAATCCCAAATTTTCCAAAATAATTCTCCATCCGTTTTTATCCCATTTGGATTCCATTTGATATGGGGTTTCTGCGAAACATAAAACATGCAACAGACATGAACTGGCACTGGGAACTGGATCAATGTGTTAGTCCCAAAAATAATAAAAAAAGTTGCCAAAAGTATATGAAAGTTGTGGAATATTGGCATGGAACAATCAAAAATTATAGATATGACGGAGACGTATCAAAGATCAACATCTTAATGCATCTCAATGATTCACATATCATATACAAATATGTAGCTCCAAAAGCAAAGATCTAGAAAAAACATTTGTTCTTCCTACTAACATGGATGCTTCTCTTGGCCAACATTCAGTACAGACTGAAAGACAAATTTGTTTGTGAAGTCTACAATTCCTCTTGCAAACGTAAGTGGTTTCACCAACTGCTGGAACCATGAGAATGAACCACACATGGAGGAACATCCACTGCAATATGATTTGGTCTTCTCTTGATCACACCGCGAGACTATTTTCGGAATACAAACTTTAACTTAGGCAAAATGATGCCCATTGTATAATCAGAACAATGCAATGAAGCACCTAGTGTTGGCCAATAAATAGTATAGTACTACTTTTCTACAGTCCATGAAGTGACTATCCAATCTTTCTGTGTCTATTTTCAAATGGCACTGCATGCAGTGACTATACTATTCTCTTGTGCAGTTCAACCAAAATTGCGAACACTTTGTTTGTTTGCCAAATAGCAACGGGCATACATCTTTGTCTGCACAAATATCAAGCAGCTAGTAAACATATACCACACCATGTATTTTCGGTTTAAACATGTCTCTTCCGCTTAGCATCTGTCATATTCTGCACTGGACAATCTGATACAGTTATGTTTTGCCCTGGACAATTTCATACTGAATTGATTTGCTGGTTCAGAGCAGAAATATAGCGCCTATTCTTCATCAGACCAAGGATATCCATGTTCTCAATGATGGAAGAGGTGAAATCGATACAACCGAAATTGAGCATCCAATCATTGAATCCTATCCTGCACCTCCAATGTAGGTCCACCCTGCCAATAAATTCACATGCAAACCACTAGTATTACTATCTAATGAGAGTACAAAAAGAGTAGCAAGATAGTAGCAAACCATGTACCTTCGTAATGAACAACTCATAGTGCCACCAATTGGATATAAAGGTTTGGGGAAAAACATGCTCCTAATTTTGAACCAGTTGGACTTTTTGTGCAGTTCCACTAAAATCGAGCATCCCTGTTTGCATAAATATTGAAAGTGTGATTACTATAAAAGTGGCACTAGTTGAAGCATAGACTCACAAATATAAGCATTCCAATTTCTTAATGAGAAAAGGTAGCAAGACTGTTTCTAACCACCTGTTTGAAGGAATAAATAAAGCAACAACGGCTGATGTCAGGAAGGCATACATAGTTTTTTTCTGAAAAATTGAGCCATTCCTTCACTTTCCTCTTCTTTTAAGCATATTTTGTGCAGTTTAACTAAAATAAAATTCCATCACCGCCTTGACAATTCAGTGACACTGTACAAAAGAAAATGGCTTATCATTACATCATGATGTCAGGTATGTAGTCGACAGGCATTAGAGACAAACATACAGACCTCCTCCGATAACATAATGAACATTAATTTTAAAAAAGGTGTGACTAGATTTACCGGGATAATTTGAGTGAACTCTACATCCTATGTTCCTTAATATAAGACGTTTTCGCGGTTCAATTTAAAGTACCCAAACGTCTAGTATTTAGAAAAACAGGTAGTAGTTTTCTTGAGCACATATCTAGGAAAGCTTGCCACACTTTATTTATGTCCATACGCTAATGCAACACCATTCGAATACTACAAATGTACACTAATCCAATGGCTAGTGCAACAGTAGAGTAGTTAGTCTATTACAGGGTACAATATAATGGTTTTACTGAACAAATTTCGATAAACTCTAGCACAGGAAGATTTCTATAAGAATTAACAATACAAAATGTAAAGTTAACAAGTTTCAGCATTGGTATACTAGTTGTGCATGAGCATTAAACGAAATACAAAAGTCTGAAGGTAACTAGCATTATTAACTAATGACAGTATAAAAAAATTGCAAACCATGTACCTCCAAGGTAAATATCATTTCAAACTCGGGGGACCTTATAAATTGCTATCCCAATCTTGATAATCTATCAAACATAAAAACTTGATTGAACAAATCAAGAGAACAGCCGGAGGAGGAGGTGCCCTCTCTTGCCCTTTCCTCTTGTCTTCATAATTTTTTGTGCAATTTAACCAAAATAAAATGACATCAGTGCCTTGGCATTTTGGTGACACTGTACAAAAAAATTAACTTATCTCATGAAAGTGAGGTATGTAATCTATAAGCATTAATAGTGCAAAAATCTGAAGGTAGTAACAAGTTTCATCATTGGTATACTGGCTGTGCAACAACATTAGAATGCCTTAGCTGAAAAATCTTTAATACATCCACAATCAACAGCTAACCCTGAAATAATCCAGTGACATTAAATGGCATTGCTTAAATTTATCAGTGGCATTAGACTGAGAGCGGCACTAGTTAAATGTGGCATCACTTTAGCAGTAGCATTGCTTGACTTGACTGCTGGCGTTATACTAATAGCAAAAAAAGTGGCAATAAGAGCATGGGAGGCCCATTCGGACAATGGGCGCACCAGCACGATGTACCTCCATGGACGCAGAGTGGTGAGGGAGGTATGGTTGCCTAGAGCAACAAATATCCAGGCAGCATATGTGGATTAGGTCCCATTTTTGTTCTCTTTAGCCACCTTTTTCCTATGCAAGGACAACAAACCGATCGACCTGGTCATTCTCTATTGCGTTTTCATGCCTTTCTACCCTTCTTCAACAAAGAGACATGAGACTCGTTCCTTGGCTACTGATTTTCCCCTTCTCAACCTAGATGTGTGTTCGATGCCTACTCTCTTGGATAGTACATTCTCCCTTCCTTTCCTTATTCAACCCAGACATGGATTAGTCTGCATGAAGTAGTGTTTCCTTTGATAGTGCAAATTATGGTTTTCGTCTGCGTGGCCAGCAGAGCAGAGGATAGAAAATTGGGAAGATGGTGGAGTGGAAAAAGATCCACATGCAACAACATGGCAGATGGGGCAATAGAACAAGGGTACGGTTCGAAAAGAGGTAGCATACCCGAGGGTCGGTGGGAAGTGGCTTCACTTGTGGTCGTCGTCCTCCGCACACACTACAGCAGTGAGCTTGGGGACGGAGGCCATCCCGCACGGGCACTAGGTATAAGAGGACGGCCTTGTTGTCAGTGCGTGACCTCGCTCATCGATGACGACTACGTCAACGCTGCACGTCCTTCTCTTCCCCGGCGGATCTGTGACCACCGGTGAGGAGGGAGAGAGAGACCGTCTTTTTAGATCTGGAGAGAGGGTGGTGGTGTGAGAAGAAAATGGGCAGCCCTTAGCAAGAAAGCACTGAAGCTCCAGCCTATATATATATTTTATACTACTAGTACTGGAGGTGGAGTAGTGGTAGAGTAGTTTATATTTTCTCTGCGTACAGTACTAGTTAGTCGTGCTTCAAAACTGAATGGCACACCATTAAAAAAATAAAGGTCGATAACTAATGTGGCACCTCAGGCCAACGCGGCCAGATCGTATTTTGCACGAGAAATTACACACGATGTTTTGTTGACATGTTGTCCCGTTCCAACATATCAGTGAAATGACGGCGAGTCCTTTTCTACTAGTATTTCCGAACGGGAGTGTAGGCCGGGGCGCCTCTTCGTGAACCGTGGCAAGCTGGCAACCGTCCATCGACTCTTCGCCTTTTCCTCTCGATTTGGAACTGTTGTCGCACGCTCTTCCTCTCCCTCCTCCATTTTCCTTTAGCCCTTCACCCTTTCTTCTGCCATTGTTCGACCGTCTTCTCCATGGAGGGAACAAGCCGGAAACGACCCCGTTATTCTTGCCCCGATCTAAAAGATGACGTGGTGGAGGAACTCATTGATTGGTGCGACGTCATCACCTCGGCTAGCATGGTAGGTTTGTTCAAGACCATTCTCGACTCAACTAATAACATCCTTACAAGGAACCCAAGAGTCAAGGAGCGGTTTGATCTCCCCTATCTTATTCGCCGTGACCCTGATGACTAGCGCGGGGACCACGGAGGCCTCGCCTTGTGCAAGTTGATGCCGCTTGATAATGATACATATGATGTTAAGATGCTATCACTTTAGGGTAAGGCTTGGGCAGGCGCAAATGGAGATTGGGTTATTTACATTGGGTCCAACTGCGAGTGGGAACTTGTGAATGTGTACACTCGCGACCAGGTTCCACTTCCAAAAATCTCAGCAGACTGCGCAGAGGTTGAGCACACGGGTACTGTATGCACGTTCAAATACGATCATGGTGACTGTCTTCTACAGAAGATAACAATTTGTCGAGTTCCCAACCGCTCTTGGAATTACAACAACTATGAAGTTGTTGCTATCTTCGACAAGCTTGTTGCCATCCTTCGTGGTTCGACTGGATGGATATTGCTCAAAAATCAGTTTCTGTACACGGATGAGTACTGTGATGCAATTCAATACGAGGGCCTTGTGTTTGCTGCCACCACTCGTGGCACTGTTTTTGCATGGAATCCTTATGCTTTCGGTACGTTTGTCTTCCACCGTAATTATAATTGTTTCATCCACATGCATGCGAGTTAGCAAGTTTCCCTTTACTAATTAACCTTCTTCTTGTGTTTCCAAGGTCCTGTGAACATTCCACCACCGATACTTGAAAAATTTTATAACCAAGGGGAAGATGACGATGGTGATGATCACGAGCATGAGGACGAGCAGCGCCCATATACTCTATGGCGCCTGGCAACTAATTCCGATGGATCACCTCCTCTTGTGTGTATACAGCCCACTGATGATGTTACTACTAAGGAAGCAGGTGTAGTCTCCCATGGCCGCACTCTCTCGACCTATTCCAAAACCCGTTGCATGGTATTCGGGATGGATACTAGTGTTCTAGTGCAAACTCCTTCTCCCTGGTACAGAACTGATAGTCTTGGAGAAAACTCGCTCTTCCTTGGACAAAACTATCCAATGATGGTGAAAGGTGATCCAACTGCTGTTGACACAACATTACTACCATTTATGAGAAGCAACTGTGTCTATACCTCAGACATTTGGGTGGTTCCCTACCCTGGTACTGATATAGTAGGCCGCTTCAGCCTGGATGATCAGTCCTACGTTGGTCTCGAGATCGACAATGGCTGGCTCGTCCCAGAGAATCACTTGTGATTCAAAGCAAGCGTTTCCAACGCCAAGGAATGGTTGAGTTGAAGTTCATTTCATTGCTTGTTATTTGTTGTGTGATGAAAACTTTAGTATTTATAATGTATCGTCGTTGTCGATGTGGGTTGATGACCTATTGTATGTAATAAAATGATATGCCTGTGATAAAGTTACTAACTTTATGAATGGCTTTCGAGTCGCTTCTCTGAGTGAGTGGTGCGATGAGGCAAAAAAATATTTTCCGAATACATAATTGTATGTGCATTGCAACAGGTTATCAGATGAGGCCAATCAACAATAGTAGTACACTATTTGTACTAGCTTCACATGCTTCGCGCGTCGGGCGGGTGTTTTTACTGTAGCCATATGTTAATGTGTTCGCTGTACGTAACCAGCACCTCGAATCCTCGATACTAGTACTATATAGTAAGTAGTAGGAGTAGTAGGGTGGCATGGGCCAGAACAAGCATTCACATCCAGGAGTACGGCACACGCCACCACCACGACATCCATCTGACACCATATTATTTCTTGGAGTCCATGCTAGAGCAATATCTTCAACCTCGTCGTTTCTCTAACTTTAGCCATCGCGCGGCGGGTAAGGTGGGGGTTTGCCGATAGTCGGTTTCCTCAACTACGGTCCCACTTGTAAGGCCAACTCCAATGCATGACCCCAAACGGACCTCCGTTTTGCACAAACTCCAACAATAATTTTGACTAGAAAAGCAAGACCAAAGAAAACAAGAACCACAAGAATACATTTTACTACTCTAGAAGATATACAACTTCCATAACTGCTCCTGTAAGTTGGATTAGTGCCTTCTCGATGCATTCATTGTTGTTCCATGGAGGCTCGACCTTCCGTGCTTCTTTCTTCTTCGAGTGTAAAGAAGTAGACATTGCTTCCTCGCATCTAGTCTCATGTCTAGCCTCTATTCTAGTAGGAGTATCAACAAGTGCACTAGTCTCATCTCTAGCCTCTATGCTAGCTAAAAGTGCTAGAACATCTACTAAATTGCGCTCTATTAATATATCGATGTACTCTTCTTCCCAATACCAAAACTTGCATCCATTCTACTCCCTGGGTTGCACAATACATGCCTTCAATTTGTCAATATATATATGTATCTAGACATGTTTTAGTATATAGGTACATCCATTTTTGGACAAATGGAAGTCAAGTATTTTGGAACGGAGGGAGTACACAATAAATTTTTTAAGTTAGCACAACTAGTCTAATCCGAGAGCACAACCGAAGATTCGGTCGGATTCTTCCTCCTTTTGCCGACACGCGGGACATCCAGCATCCAGGTCGTGTCATGCAAGAAAATAGAGTGGTAGTTGAAGCCACGTGATGTGCATCTTGGGTTAAACTATAAATAGAATCTTACTACCCTTGATCAACTCCAAAAGCGGCCACCGAAGATCTTTATTGGATTTGTTTTTCATCACCAGCACGTCGAGGTGAAAGATGTGCAGGTTCAGTGGGTCCTCTTGCATTTTCACTGACATGTGGGACCGCATGTGAGCAAACAGACGATGGGCTCCGCGCGTCCGCTGGCTGGCTGAGAAGAGAGATAGAGGAGGGCTAAGCACGGACTCCAGGAAATTTGTTCTACATACCTCGATATAGGCTCGATATAGTGGGGTGGCATGGGCCATAACTAGCATTCACGTCTAGCAGTACGGCACACGCCACCCACATGAGTCCCATCCGACACCAACTTTCTTGGAGTCCATGCTACAGCCATCTCTTCTCCCTCCTGTTTTCTCAGCCATCGCACGGTGGGCGGGGTGGGGGTTTGCCGATAGTCGGTCAGCTCAACTGCGGTCCCACTTATAAGTGAAAATGCAACACCGCACGCATTCCCCCTTGAGCGGCGTGCCGGACCAACCGTGTGAGGCGCGACGCGAACACGGCAGACTTTTCCTTTTGAACTCGTAACTTGTAAAATTTGTTCTGCTCCATGGCGCGACCGATAGATAGAAAATAACGATTTTGCCTAGAGTAATGAGAAGTTTGGTTCTGGCGCCGTTCATGCATGGAGTATGTACGAAAATTCTGAAGTTGATGCGAAAGGTAAGATAATTACTAGTAGTACCATATACTACTACATGGATTTGACGGAAAGATAAAAATACATATGGATCCATCAACGACATCCTCACGCCCTAGTGCGTCGGGTCACCAACTGACGTGTGAGGAGCAGCGGCGTTGGCGGCGAGCTCAACGTGCTTCTGAACAATGTCGTCCAAGGTTGCCCTGCGGTCCAAGAAGGCCAGCGCCCTATCGTCCTCCTCTTGTATGCAATAGTCCTTGTGGACGATTTGCACGTAGACGTGGGTGATTATGTCAATGGTGTCTTGCTGCGCCAGGCGCTGCGCGGTGAGCGCGACCTCGAGGTGGACATTCTCCGGCGCAACGGCGGGCAGTCGCAAGGCCACCAGTGCGTCGAATAGGTTTTCACCGTAGTGGCCGTTAAGGGTGGCGGGCATCGCAGAGCCTGGGCGCGTCGGCTGGAGGCGTACGTGAAAGTCGTCCGCGAGCTTCTTGACGATGGTGAACTTGTCGAGGAAACCAACGAGGACCTCGTCCAATAAGGAGACGAAGCTGTCGTCCAAGCGGCCCCTCGCCCTGGCATCCTCAAGCAATACCTGGAGACGTTCCTCAGTGCCGGGCCATAGGCCGGCGTCGTGGACCATCTGGCACAACCAGCTGATGCTCGCGCTCATCGCCTCCATGGGTCTAGCTTAGCTTCTAATCAACTGATCTTGTGATTCGAGTGATCACTCTTGCCCTTGGTTAGCGTGCGTAGGTGCGTAGGATTTCGTACTACTCCTCGGCCCTCTACTGCACCTGCCTTTGACTGTATGATAGGTGGGCCGGCCACCCCTTGGGCCCACATGTCATTCACCCAAAGGCACTTGCAGTAAGTCAATGAAGCTGCACCCCCCCTCCGTGCCAGTGCAGTATAGTCATCTCACCGGGCCTCTAGTTGGGGCCAAACGAGAGAAGTTTGATGTTTACAGGTTTATTGGTCCCCTTTGCATTTTGCGCCAAGTTTTGACCTTTGATTTAACTAATAAAATGTTAATGCATGTAAACAAAAATGTTGTGTAAGTCACCTTACAAAAACCAAATAATCCCAAAACACTTAGGCATGGTGCATTAACTCCCTCCTTGTTCTTATTTCGTGACATATCAACCAATGAGAGATGTGGGCCGTGCATGCTTTTAATGATTTGAGACTACCAAACATGACATGCAGTGTTTACTTCATTGCATGTAATCCTATTACTCTAGTTAGCAAAAAGACATTAAGTTCTCTCGCTGATAGGAATAAAACACCATGTATTTATTTACACAGGGAGTAGTACATTTTTTGTGACATGCATTACTAGATATTGCTAGTAAAATACTAAAATCCAGATGGACGTGGTAGTACTCCTTAATCCAGATGGTGGTGCTACTAGTACTAGTAGTAGTACTACCAATGTAGTAGGAGTACTAGCACTGTACTACCCATTGGTCAAATTATTACGTGCTGCTCCTCATAGTGAAGTGACAAGACCCTGCGTCAGAGATGACACCTGAGTATAGGCGCCGTGTTTGGCATACCATAGTCAGCCTCACCATATGCAGTCACTATCATCATGGCTGTAGAGCTAGCCTGCTTACAACTAGCCCTGTTCGACATAATTTCCCGTGCGTAGATGCCCGTGCATTGCACGGAACACCAAGATTGGGGGTAGACGACGCCGGAAGCGGCCGTCGCGCTAGATTTTTCCACGGCCTTCTAGATGTGGTGGGGAGGAGATAAGGCTGATTGTGAGAGAGAATGAGTTGTTTGTAAATAGGGAACAAGTGCGGGCATCTTTTTGCAAAAATGGAGAAGTTTGGTTTGTATGCGTCAGATCTAGATCCGGCGGCTATTGGTGAAAGATGGGAGGCACAACATCATCACCAACTCAGGACCTATTTGATTCGCAGGATTTTGAAAACGCAGGAATAGGACATGGCAATATTACAAGTTTCAAACTGATATTACAAATGTTAGGAGTAATGCTGCACCTACGAAGAGGGAATTACTAGGAAGTTTACGTCAGAACTTCTGTTACTTTAGGTGGATGCAGCATTATCGTACAAACTAAAATCCACCGCCGTCACAAGTCACTAATGGGCAAATAAATTTTCGAGTCTTTGGCCACTTGATGTTTCAAAAACAAATTCACCTTCTGCGGAGACTTTGTCATTTAGGCTCAGATGCTTGCGGTGATCAGCACACCATTCATTGTTGTGCCAGAGAACGCCAAACCTCATTACCTTGAGCACACTTGCCTCCAGAACAAAGAACCTAGCCAATTTAATCTTAGATGTGTTGCCTCGGTAGTCGATCAAATCAATTTCTGTAAGATGGAGATCAAGGCATTCGATGAGATTGTTATAGTGCATCACATTTTTCACTTTCGGGTCTTTTTTTATCTGCAAAAGAAGAGAACATATTAGGGCAGCTGGTTGTATAAGATTGTTGTGTTATCAAGAGGTACCAATATCATTCGCTCATACGATAGGGTTGGCTGGCTAGTGACAATTTTTTCACTCTCTCTCTGCCTCCCTCTCTCTCTTTCTGTTTCCTCTCATTTAACTAGGAACACGGGAAGAGCTTGGGCATTTGTTGCCTTCCACTATGTGGTCGATGCCATATTTCACAAAAGTATGCCACATAATACGCATCGATATCAAACCAAAAGATTTTGGCACCGCTCTCGCGATGTGAGAGAGTTGGCACCGCTGTGCACACAGACCCACATGTATAAACAAATCAATCAAACCAACTACACGAGTCTCTCACTCTCCCAAACAAGTGTTTTTTTATTGCCTCGGTCCTCTCTCTATCCCATGCAGTGTTTCATTCCATGAGTTAATTTGGCACCGGAGCAAAGTAGGTGATCCAGATTGGGGCACCAGGTGAGCAATGGAGGGGCATCGATGCCAAATGCATCACAAGTGAATTTGGCACGTGTTTTGGCCTACATAGCCCACTTTTGTACTCCCTCCGTCCCAAAATTCTTGTCTTAAATTTGTCTAAATATGGATGTATCTAGTTACATTTTAGTGTTAGACACATCCGTATCTAAACAAATGTAAGACAAGAATTTTGGGACGGAGGGAATACTACCTCGTATTTAGTATAAAATTTTGACCATAGATTTACCTAAGAAAATGCCAATGCATGTCACTAAAACTTACACCATTTGAAATTATGTTCAAATACGAATCCAAAGATATACTCCCTCCGTCCGGAAATACTTGTCAGAGAAATGGATGAAAATGGATGTATCTAGAACTAAATTGCATCTAGATACATCCATTCCTTCGACAAGTATTTTTGGACGGAGGGAGTAGTTCTTAGTGACATGCATTAACATTTTGTCAGTTAAATCTATGGTCAAATTTTGATACAACAAAATTGGAAGAGTAAACCAGGATGGAGGTAGTACTTGCTCTTAGGGTAACCATAGAGTTACTGGAGTAGTCTAAGTTACTTTCCACTATAACTAGCCTAGGCTACTATAGTAGTACACCATAAAAACGATGCAGGTGATCACGTGAGAAAAAAATACTAATAACATTTCTTTCGGTGCAGTGTTAGATGCAGTTTTGAACAGTACACTTGTCATCGTAATTTGGGAAAATTACGAAAAAAATTGAGCTACGTTGTGATTACCGTTTACTTATAGGAAAGAAGTTTCACCTCGTGAGTAGCTTCTCCGTGCACGGAAAGCATGTAAGGAATCCAACAACTTGATCCAGAGGGGCCGATAGATTTTAGTGGCAAGATCTTCACTGTGCGCATGGACTGGGTCAAGCTTGTGGGAATCATTTTCTGGAAGACGGTCGTAAATACATCAAGAAGAAATTTCAAAATTTGAATTTCAAGAAGACGGAGAAGAAGATGAGTGCTGTACCTGAACGATTATGGATCCAATAAAGAGTTCGGAGAATTTGGCAGACGAATACACAAACGCTGTCAATTTCGGTGCGTCAATGACCCTGATTTTTGTTGGACCTTCTAGATCCGATACAAGCAATCTCTCAAGGAAAGGCGCATTCTCAATGACCATAACGTGGAACAGATGGAGTGATCTCTTCCCAATTGATGTCTTGTTGCGGGCCCGGCAAGACACATAAATCCATCAGAGATTCGTCGAGGTGGTGTGGAGGCTAATGAACCCGTGGATCTGCTCAAGATGAAGGTACTCGAGCACAGTACAGCTGTGGAGCAGGTGCTTCATAGCCTTCTTCGAGATGACAACATCAAAGAGGTCGAGCTGCTTGAGTTGAGGGAGAAGAAGGGCGGGCGCGGCATTAATCTGGGGAACATAGCAGGAGCTGAAGCTGGCGCGGCGCAGCGTTGGCGTGAGGCGGAGCACGGATGGCGGCATAGAGCGACATTGTCCAGCTTCAAAGCTGAGCTCCTCGAGCTGATCTAGGGCGGGGGATAAGAACCACTCGTCGAACTTGGGTTGGACCTTGCAGTTGGTACTAAACATGTGGATGTCAAGGCGTCTGGCTGGCCCAGGGTGCGATGAAAGGATCTTGGAGACTGCGGCCATGCGTTTGCAATCCCCATCACAGAGGCAGCTATCGATGGTGAGGTTGAGGGGGACGCAGCGCCAGAGGGGGCGCCACCACCGGGAGAGCAGGGCGGTCCACACGACATATTTGGTGGGGAGGAGGCCGATGATGATGAGCAGCATGTCATCGGGGAGGCTGCTGATGAAGTCCAGGCTCGCCGGATGCGGTTTTGGCTCGAGCCGCCTCCGCTTGTTGGCTGCCTTGCCGTCCATCTCAACCGGCGGCGACGCTGGTGTACACGTGTGCTGGTGTGTGTTATGTGATGGGTGTGCGCGAGTGCGTCCTTCTGTGCATGCCGCCGCGCAGTGGTGAATTGTGCGCGAGTGCATCCTTCACGCACAAGAAATGTGTCCTCAGTGCGCCCTCAATTTACTAGCGAGCGGGGTGCTACCCCGAGTGGTTTCAACTTTGTTTACTTCACCGCGTGTCAGATGGGCCTCTTGTTTAATTATTTTCACCCATTGCCACATGGTCCAGCACACGAAGATACAGAACACGAGCTGACAAGGCAACATGTGGATTGGTTGACTGGTTAACTAAACAATATACGAAGCTATACGCTGACACAATGAGCGTATAATCCGTCGATATAGAGAGTTCGAGTGAGAGGGCAGGCCCGTGAGAGATAGCAGAGAGAGAGAGAAAGAGCAACTCCCTCCGTTCGATAATGTAGTTCCAACATTTCTTTTAAAGTCAAACTTTTGAAACTTTGACCAAGTTTATAAAGAAATTACTTATATCTACAATACCAAAGATAAATGATAGTATGAAGTAAGTACATGTTGTGATGAATCTAATGATCATTCCAGATGTAAATGTTTTTCTCCACATATACCTGGTCAAACTTTTCTGAGGTTTGACTTTTCAAAACATCCATATGCTTATGGACGTGACAGAGTCCCTAACTAGAGAGAGAGAGAGAGAGAGAGAGAGAGCGAGCTAGAGATAGAGATAGAAAGAGTGAGTGAAAAAAGTGTGTGTGCGTGTGTGAAAGAGACATGGACAACACACGATAAAAGTAGAGAAAAAGCGTGTGTGTCCTATGCAAACATATCACACATGCATCTTCGACAACGGAGGAAAGGTGAGGAGATAGTGTGTGGTTGTTTGGAACCGAGAGAGCAAGACCCCTAGCACGTGGCCAAGAGGGGTCTGACAAATAGGGGAGAGAGGTCGAGAGACACGTACGGAGAAAATGCAGACATGGGGAGGAGAGTGTGTAATAGAGAGATCCCTTGGAGATCATGATGGGACTACATGGGTGGGAGATCGAGTGACAAGGTGTGTGCGCGATAGAAGATGCCCCGAGAGATATCGAGATAGACGTATGGATGGAAGGAGACAATACGTGTGTTCCTGATGGCTAGTAAGAGATAATCATACTTAGGAGGGGGGGAGTGCTTGCGCCTATGATGGAGTGAGGGATTATGGTACTTAGGGGGGTGTCACATGGAGAGAGAACAAGGGCGGAGAGTGTTGGATGGGCCTATATGTATAGCACGAGCAAGACATGTGTATGTGTGAACCAGGGAGATATAAGGTCAGTTTGGCTTGCGTCCTGAGCATCTTTTGCCTGGCCTGGGGTTGTGGCTGGATTTCATGCATGCTTGTTTGGTTGCTACCCTGTGAAAAAGAAAGCCCGCCTGGCCTGGGTTGCCTTACACTTTAATTAGCCTGACTGGACTCCAAACACTGCAAGTAGCCTGGCCCAGGCGACTGATTTTGAATGCTTTGCCGTGCCTGGTCGTGCGGCCATGAGGCTAACATCAACATGGATGGATATTAGCATTAAATAATTGCTGCATGGATTAATTGACGGGACGTTGATGATTTGCCTGGCCCAAGCATGAACCAAATGCTTCAGCACAACACAAGCCTGGCCAGGCAGAAATATTTTACATCTCACATCCACACCAGGCAGCACTGGCCATCAAGGCATGAGGGTCAGGTCATGAACCAAACTGACCAATAAAGTTTGAGAGAGATTGAGGAGCCCCGATAAGGCTGAGTGGTGCGTCAGATAGCTGAGAGGGGGAAAGAGATATTCCATCCGCTCGATAATGCAGTGCATGTAAATTTTTTAGAAGTCAAACTACGGAAACTTTGATCAGGTTTACACAAATGTTATTTATATCTACAATACCAAAGATACATCATACAAAACTACATCTCATGGTGAATCTAATGGTATATGTTTGCTGTACTAGATGTAATTGTTTTTCTCCGTGTACATGGTCAAACTTTGTGATGTTTGACTTTTCAATAAATCTATATGCTATGGACCGAGGAGAGTGCCAAAGTCGAGACGGATCAGGTGTGTGTGTGAAGGAGAATGAGTAAGTGTGCAAAAAGAGTATGTGTGTGAAAGAGAAAGTGACAACAAACGATAAATTAGAGAGAGAGAGTGTGTTTTTTCGTTTCTTATGCGAACATATCACGCATGCATCTTCGAGGTAGAAAAATAAGGCGAGGAGATACACGAAGATAGCTAGTGTGTGATTGTTTGCATTGGAGAGAGACACCCCTATAGCACATGTCCAATAGAGGTCTGGCCAACTAGGAACAAAGGTCGAGACGGGCACATGGAGGACATGGATGCATGGGGACGGAGAGAGGGTGTGTCTGTGATAGACAGATCCCCTCGAGATCGTGAGGGGACTATATGGGTGGTGTTGGAAATATGCCCTAGAGGCAATAATAAATTAGTTATTATTATATTTCCTTGTTCATGATAATCGTCTATTATCCATGCTATAATTGTATTGATAGGAAACTCAGATACATGTGTGGATACATAGACAACACCATGTCCCTAGAAAGCCTCTAGTTGACTAGCTCGTTAATCAATAGATGGTTACGGTTTCCTGACCATGGACATTGGATGTTGTTGATAACGGGATCACATCATTAGGAGAATGATGTGATGGACAAGACCCAATCCTAAGCCTAGCACTAAAGATCGTGTAGTTCGTATGCTAAAGCTTTTCTAATGTCAAGTATCATTTCCTTAGACCATGAGATTGTGCAACTCCCGAATACCGTAGGAATGCTTTGGGTGGACCAAACGTCACAACGTAACTGGGTGGCTATAATGGTGCACTATAGGTATCTCTGAAAGTGTCTGTTGGGTTGGCACGAATCGAGACTGGGATTTGTCACTCCGTGTAACGGAGAGGTATCTCTGGGCCCACTCGGTAGAACATCATCATAATGTGCACAATGTGACCAAGGGGTTGATCACGGGATGATATGTTACGGAACGAGTAAAGAGACCTGCCAGTAACGAGATTGAACAAGGTATCGGGATACCGACGGTCGAATCTCGGGCAAGTACTATACCGCTAGACAAAGGGAATTGTATACACGATTGATTGAGTCCTTGACATCGTGGTTCATCCGATGAGATCATCGTGGAACATGTGGGAGCCAACATGGGTATCCAGATCCCGCTGTTGGTTATTGACCTGTGAACATCTCGGTCATGTCTGCATGGTTCCCGAACCCGTAGGGTCTACACACTTAAGGTTCGATGACACTAGGGTTATAAAGGAAGTTTGTATGTGGTTACCGAATGTTGTTCGGAGTCCCGGATGAGATCCCGGACGTCACGAGGAGTTCCGGAATGGTCCAGAGGTAAACATTTATATATGGGAAGTCATGTTTTGGTCACCAGAAAAGTTTCGGGTTTTACCGGTAACGTACCGGGACCACCGGGAGGGTCCCAGGGGTCCACCAAGTGGGGCCACCATCCTCGGAGGGCAGCATGGGCCAAGTGTGGGAGGGGACCAGCCCCAGGTGGGCTGGTGCGCCCCCCACCAAGGCCCAAGGCACAGGGAAGAGTGGGAGGGGGCAAACCCTAGGGCAGATGGGCCCTAAGGCCCACCCCAGCTGCGCCTCCCCTCTCTCCCCCTCTGGCCGCCACCCAGATGGGATCTGGGGGCTGCCGCCACCCTTGGGGAGGGAACCCTAGAGGGGCCGCAGCCCCCTCCCCTTCCCTATTTATAGTTAAGGTCTAGGGGCTGCCCAACACATGAGTTTCTCTCTCTCTTGGCGCAGCCCTACCTCTCTTCCTCCTCCTCTCCCGCGGTGCTTGGCGAAGCCCTGCAGGATTGCCACGCTCCTCCACCACCACCTCACCGTTGTGCTACTGCTGGATGGAGTCTTCCTCAACCTCTCCCTCTCTCCTTGCTCGATCAAGGCATGGGAGACGTCATCGGGCTGTATGTGTGTTGAACGCGGAGGTGCCGTCCGTTCGGCACTAGGATCTCCGGTGATTTGGATCACGACGAGTACGACTCCTTCAACCCCATTCTCTTGAACGCTTCCGCTTAGAGATCTACAAGGGTATGTAGATGCACTCTCCTTCCCCTCGTTGCTAGTTTCTCCATAGATAGATCTTGGTGATACGTAGCAAAATTTTGAATTTCTGCTACGTTCCCCAAAGTGGCATCATGAGCTAGGTCTATTGCGTAGATTCTTTGCATGAGTAGAACACAAAGTAGTTGTTGGCGTTGATTTTGTTCAATATGCTTACCGTTACTAGTCCAATCTTGATTCGGCGGCATTGTGGGATGAAGTGGCCCGGACCGACCTTACATGTACACTTACATGAGACAGGTTCCACCGACTGACATGCACTTGTTGCATAAGGTGGCTAGCGGGTGACAGTCTCTCCCCCTTTAGTCAGATCGGATTCGATGAAAAGGGTCCTTATGAAGGGTAAATAGCAATTGACATATCACGTTGTGGTTTATGCGTAGGTAAGAAATGTTCTTGCTAGAAACCCATAGCAGCCACGTAAAACATGCAAACAACAATTAGAGGACGTCTAACTTGTTTTTGCAGGGTATGCTATGTGATGTGATATGGCCAAGAAGAATGTGATGAATGATATGTGATGTATGAGACTGATCATGTTCTTGTAATAGGAATCACGACTTGCATGTCGATGAGTATGACAACCAGCAGGAGCCATAGGAGTTGTCTTTATTTATTGTATGACATGCGTGTCATTGAACAACGCCATGTAATTACTTTACTTTATTGCTAACCGGTAGCCATAGTAGTAGAAGTAATAAGTTGGCGAGACAACTTCATGGAGACACGATGATGGAGATCATGATGATAGGGATCATGGTGTCATGCCGGTGACGATGATGATCATGGAGCCCCGAAGATGGAGATCAAAAGGAGCAAAATGATATTGGCCATATCATGTCACTATTTGATTGCATGTGATGTTTATCATGTTTATGCATCTTATTTGCTTAGAACGATGGTAGTAAATAAGATGATCCCTCATTAAAATTTCGAGAAAGTGTTCCCCCTAACTGTGCACCGTTGCGAAAGTTCGTCATTTTGAAGCACCACATGATGATCGGGTGTGATAGATTCTTACGTTCACATACAACGGGTGTAAGCCAGATTTACACACGCGAAACACTTAGGTTGACTTGACGAGCCTAGCATGTACAGACATGGCCTCGGAACACAAGAGACCGAAAGGTCGAGCATGAGTCGTATAGTAGATACGATCAACATGAAGATGTTCACCGATGATGACTAGTCCGTCTCACATGATGATCGGGCACGGCCTAGTTGACTCAGATCATGTAATCACTTAGATGACTAGAGGGATGTCTATCTGAGTGGGAGTTCATAAGATGAACTTAATTGTCTTGAACATAGTCAAAAGATCTTTGCAAATTATGTCGTAAACTCGTGCTTTAGTTCCACTGTTTAGATATGTTCCTAGAGAAAAATAGTTGAAAGTTGACAGCAGCGATTATGCGATCAGTAGAAAGCTCAGAACCCCAAACGTCGTCTGTGGATGTTGCGAACATCGGACATACACATTTTGATAACTACGTGATAGTTCAGTTAAACGGTTTAGAGTTGAGGCACCAAAGACGTTTTAGAAACATCACGGAACATATGAGATGTTTCAAGGGCTGAAATTGGGATTTCAGGCTCGTGCCCACATCAAGAGGTATAAGACCTCCGATGATCTCTTAGCCTGCAAACTAAGGGAGAAAAGCTCAATCATTGAGCTTGTTCTCAGATTGTTTGAGTGCAACAATCACTTGAATCGAGTGGGAGTTGATCTTCCAGATGAGATAGTGATGTTTCTCCAAAGTCATTGCCACCAAGCTGCTAGAGCTTCATGATGAACTATAACATATCAAGGATAGATATGATGATCCTTGAGGTATTCGCGATGTTTGACACCGCGAAAGTAGAAATCAAGAAGGAGCATCAATTTTTGATGGTTAATAAAACCACTAGTTTCAAAAGGGCAAGGGCAAGAAGGGATACTTCATGAAAGGGCAAAACAGCTGCTGCTCTAGTGAAAAAACCCGAGGTTGAACCCAAACCCGAGACTAAGTGCTTCTGTAATAAGGGGAACAACCACTGGAGCAGAATTACCCTAGATACTTGGTAGATGAGAAGGCTGGCAAGGTCGATAGAAGTATATTGGATATACATTATGTTAATGTGTACTTTACTAGTACTCCTAGTAGCACCAGGGTATTAAGATACCGGTTCGGTTGCTAAGTGTTAGTAACTCGAAATAAAAGAGCTACGGAATAAACGGAGACTAGCTAAAGGTGAGCTGACGATATGTGTTGGAAGTGTGTCCAAGTTTGATGTGATCAAACATCGCACGCTCCCTCTACCATCAAGATTAGTATTAAACCTGAATAATTGTCATTTGGTGTTTGCGTTGAGCATAGACATGATTGGATTATGTCTATCGCAATACGGTTATTCATTTAAGGAGAATAATGGTTACTCTATTTATTTGAATGATACCTTCAATGGTCTTGCATCTAAAAGAATGGTTTATTGAATCTCGATCGTAGTGATACACATTTTCATGCCAAATTATAAGATAGTAATGATAGTACCACTTACTTGTGGCACTGCCATGTAAGTCATATTGGTATAAAACACATGAAGAAGCTCCATGTTGATGGATCTTTGGACTCACTCGTTTTTTTTAAGTTTGAGACATGCGAACCATGTCTATTGGTGTATACGCATGAAGAAACTCCATGCAGATGGATCGTTTGGACTCACTTGATTTTGAATCACTTGAGATATGCAAATTATACCACATGGGCAAGATGACTGAAAAAGCCTCGTTTTCAGTAAGATGGAACAAGATAGCAACTTGTTGGAAGTGACACATTTTGATGTGTGCAGTCCAATGAGTGCTGAGGCATGCAGTGAATATTGTTATGTTCTTACTTCACAGATGATTCGAGTAGATGTTGAGTATATTTACTTAATGAAACACAAGTCTAAATTATTGAATGGTTCAAGTAATTTCAGAGTGAAGTTGAAGATCATTGTGACAAGAGGATAAAATGTCTATGATATGATCATAGAGATGAGTATCTGAGTTACGAGCTTTGGCACGCAATTAAGACATTGTGGAAATTGTTTCACAATTAATACCGCCTAGAACACCATAGTGTGATGGTGTATCCGAACATCATAGTTGCACCCTATTGGATATGATGCGTACCATGATTTCTCTTATCAAATTACCACTATCGTTCATGGGTTAGGCATTAGAGATAATTGCACTCATTTTAATAGGGCACCACGTAATTCCGTTGAGACGACACCGTTTGAACTATGGTTTGGAGAAACCTAAGTTGTCTGGGGCTGCGATGCTTATGTGAAAAAGTTTCAGGTTGATAAGCTCGAACCCAAAGCAGATAAAATGCATCTTCATAGGACACCCAAAACAGTTGGGTATACCTCCTAATTCAGATCCGAAAGCAATAGGGATTGTTTCCTGAATTGGGTCCTTTCTCGTGGAAAGGTTTGTCTCGAGAATTGAGTGGGAGGATGGTGGAGACTTGATGAGGTTATTGAACTGTCACTTCAACAAGTGTGTAGCAGGGCACATGAAGTTGTTCCTGTGACGCCCACACCAATTGAAGTAGAAGCTTATGGTAGTGATCATGAAGTTTTGGATCAAGTCACTACCGTACCTCGTAGGGTGACAAGGATGCGTACTACTTCAGAGTGGTACAGTAATCCTGTCTTGAAGGTCATGTTGCTAGATAACAATGAACCTACGAGCTATGGAGAAGCGATGGTGGGCCCAAATTCCGACAAATGGTTAGAAGCCATGAAATCCGAGATAGGATCCATATATCAGAACAAAGCATGGACTTTGGTGGACTTGCCCGATGATCGGCAAGCCATTGAGATAAATGGATCTTTAAGAAGAAGATGGACGTGGACGGTAATGTCACCGTCTATAAAGCTCGACTTGTGGCAAAGAGTTTTTCACAAGTTCAAGGAGTTGACTACGATGAGATTTTTCTCATCCGTAGCGATGCTTAAGTCCGTCGGAATCATGTTAGCATTAGCTGCATTTATGAAATCTGGCAAATGGATGTCAAAACGAGTTTCCTTACCAGTTTTTGTAAGGAAAGGTTGTATACGATACAATCAGAAAGGTTTTGTCGATCATAAGGATGCTAAAAGGTCTGCAAAGCTCCAGCAATCCTTCTAAGGACTGGAGTAAGCATCTCGGAGTTGGAATGTACACTTTGATGAGATGATCAAAGATTTTGGGTTTGTACAAAGTTTATGAGAAACTTGTATTTCCAAAGAAGTGAGTGGGAGCACTATAGAATTTCTGATGAGTATATGTTGTTGACATATTGTTGACATATTGTTGATCAGAAATGATGTAGAATTTCTAGAAAGCATATAGGGTTATTTGAAAAGTGTTTTTCAATTAGAAAACCTGGATTAGGCTACTTGAAAAATAAGCATCAAGATCTATAAGATAGATCAAAATGCTTAATAATACTTTCAAATGAGCACATACCTTGACGTGATCTTGAAGGAGTTCAAGATGAATCGGTCAAAGAAGGAGTTCTTGCCTGAGTTGTAAGGTACGAAGTTAAGACTTAAAGCTCGACCACGGCAGAAGAGAGACAAAGGACGAAGACAGTCCGCTATGTTTCAGACGTAGGCTCTATATTATGCTATGCTGTGTACCGCACCAGAAGTGTGCCTTTCCATGAGTCAGTCAAGGGGTACAAGAATGATCCTTGAATGGATCATTGGATAGCAGTCAAAATTATCCTTGGAGTAAATAAGGACATGTTTCTCGATTATGGAGGTGATAAAGAGTTCGGCGTAAAGGGTTACATCGATGCAAGCTTTAACACCTATCCGAGAGACTCTGAGTAGCAAATTGGATACGTATAGTGGAGCAACCATTTGGAATAGTTCTAAGTGGAGCGTGGTAGCAGCATTTACAATATGACCTAAAGATTTGTGAAGTACACACGGATCTGAATGTTGCAGAACCGTTGACTAAAAACCTCTCTCACAAGCAAAACATGATCAAACCCCAGAACTCATTGAGTCTTAATCACATGATGATGTGAACTAGTAAACTCTTTGGATGTTGGTCACATGGTGATATGACATGTGAGTGTTAATCACATGGCGATGTGAACTAGATTATTGACTCTAGTGCAAGTGGGAGACTCTTGGAAATATGCCCTAGAGGCAATAATAAATTAGTTATTATTATATTTCCTTGTTCATGATAATCGTTTATTATCCATGCCATAATTGTATTGATAGGAAACTCAGATACATGTGTGGATACATAGACAACACCATGTCCCTAGTAAGCCTCTAGTTGACTAGCTCGTTAATCAATAGATGGTTACGGTTTCCTGACCATGAACATTGGATGTCGTTGATAATGGGATCACATCATTAGGAGAATGATGTGATGGACAAGACCCAATCCTAAGCCTAGCACTAAAGATCATGTAGTTCGTATGCTAAAGCTTTTATAATGTCAAGTATCATTTCCTTAGACCATGAGATTGTGCAACTCCCGGATACCGTAGGAATGCTTTGGGTGTACCAAATGTCACAACGTAATTGGGTGGCTATAAAGGTGCACTACATGTATCTCCGAAAGTGTCTGTTGGGTTGGCACGAATCGAGACTGGGATTTGTCACTCCGTGTAACGGAGAGGTATCTCTGGGCCCACTCGGTAGGACATCATCATAATGTGCACAATGTGACCAAGGGGTTGATCACGGGATGATATGTTACGGAACGAGTAAAGAGACCTGCCAGTAATGAGATTGAACAAGGTATCGGGATACCGACGGTTGAATCTCGGGCAAGTACTATACCGCTAGACAAAGGGAATTGTATACACGATTGATTGAGTCCTTGACATCGTGGTTCATCCGATGAGATCATCATGGAACATGTGGGATCCAACATGGGTATCCAGATCCCGCTGTTGGTTATTGACCAGTGAACATCTCGGTCATGTCTGCATGGTTCCCGAACCCGTAGGGTCTACACACTTAAGGTTCGATGACACTAGGGTTATAAAGTAAGTTTGTATGTGGTTACCGAATGTTGTTCGGAGTCCCGGATGAGATCCCGGACGTCACGAGGAGTTCCGGAATGGTCCAGAGGTAAAGATTTATATATGGGAAGTCATGTTTTGGTCACCGGAAAAGTTTCGGGTTTTATCGGTAACGTACCGGGACCACCGGGAGGGTCCCGGGGGTCCACCAAGTGGGGCCACCATCCCCGGAGGGCAGCATGTGCCAAGTGTGGGAGGGGACCAGCCCCAGGTGGGCTGGTGCGCCCCCCCACCAAGGCCCAAGGCGCAGGGAAGAGTGGGAGGGGGCAAACCCTAGGGCAGATGGGCCCTAAGGCCCACCCCAGGTGCGCCTCCCCTCTCTCCCCCTTTGGCCGCCACCCAGATGGGATCTGGGGGCTGCCGCCACCCTTGGGGAGGGAGCCCTAGAGGGGGCGCAGCCCCCTCCCCTTCCCCTATATATAGTTGAGGTCTAGGGGCTGCCCAACACATGAGTTTCTCTCTCTCTTGGCGCAGCCCTACCTCTCTTCCTCCTCCTCTCCCGCGGTGCTTGGCGAAGCCCTGTAGGATTGCCACGCTCCTCCACCACCACCACGCCGTTGTGCTGCTGCTGGATGGAGTCTTCCTCAACCTCTCCCTCTCTCCTTGCTGGATCAAGGCATGGGAGACGTCATCGGGCTGTACGTGTGTTAAACGCGGAGGTGCCGTCCATTCAGCACTAGGATCTTCGGTGATTTGGATCACGACGAGTACGACTCCTTCAACCCCGTTCTCTTGAAGGCTTCCGCTTAGCGATCTACAAGGGTATGTAGATGCACTCTCCTTCCCCTCGTTGCTAGTTTCTCCATAGATAGATCTTGGTGATACATAGGAAAATTTTGAATTTCTGCTACGTTCCCCAGCAGGTGGGAGATCAAGGGAGGTGCGTGTGTGATAGAAAGTTGCCCCGAGAGAAATTGAGATAGACCATGCACGTGTTTGTGATGGATACTAAGATTTACTAGTCATATACATATAGGGGGGACTGCGTGTGCCTACAATTGAGTGAGAGACCATCATACTTGGCTAGCAAGGCATGAGATTGTGTGTGTGTGCGTGTGAGATGGAGAGAGAACGAGGGAGAGAGATAGATTTTTAGATGGGCCTGTCAAGTGCGAGTGAGATATGCATGTGTATGTGTGACCCAGGTGGATGGAGAGTTTGAGAGAGAGGGGAAGAGCTCCGAGACGACAGAGTGGTGCGTGAGAGAGTTACGGGCAAAGAGCCAAGGAATTTGTGTGCGTACAATGAGTGCACCCAAGATATCTAGCTTGGACTAGCTAGAGTATCATACATAGTGTGCGAGAGAGACCTATAGATGGTGTATATATGCATGCAAACTAGAAAGACCCCCCCCACACACACATAGAGAGAGAGAGATGGAGAGAAAGGGAGAGGGACCAACAAGGTTTTTGTGTCGGATGCGTGTGACAGAATTGAAGATTGTCGGCAAGAGAGAGAGAGAGAGAGAGAGAGAGAGAGAGAGAGAGAGAGAACATGAGTCCGGGAGAGGGGGAGGTCGCGTTTTATGCATCAAAGACAGATATAAACCATGTTTCGATATAAAGTTGCATTCAAATATTTAAATTGGAGAACATGTTGTCTGCAATCCACACATGAACGGATATATGCGTATATCAAACAAGTTCATTAATTTGACTTTCAACATGTTCATGGAGTACTATAATATTGCACAACATGCTACTCGATTGAGGTGTTCAATTTTGGATTTAATTCACTATTTTGACCTAGTGAACGAGCTATTTCATTGAATCGAGATATTTCATTTTGGGTTTTATTCGCGTTTTTGAGTGGGCCAACTATTTGTCATATAGTAAATCGCTAGTAACGAGCATGTAAAAACACATTACTCCCGAGCATCATCTCTCCATCTAAAAAAGAAGTGGCAAGCTAATATTTCAAAATTTGATTCGAATCGACTTGGTAAGGTAGATGTGGATGCTCGTTCTCCCAAAAGTTGAACGAACCGTTAAACATTCTCTCTGCTTGGTTTAATTCGCCCGAGCAAATAAATGTGAGACGCGAAATTACCGTCCTATGTGGGACACGCATCAATTGGCCCGTTGTACATTGAGGGTAGGTTCGTAACTTCATCCAAGTGGGCCTTCTCCTCGGCCGAAATGACATGTGCGGATAATTCATAAAGCATGGTCGGCAAAACACGCTCTCCTCGCCCGAAATAGCTCGCGCCCACTATTTCAAAACACGCTCTCCTCGCCCGAAATCGCTCGCGCCCACTATAGTTCAAAACACGCCCTCCTCGCCCGAAATCGCTCCCGCCCACTATTTGGGGAGAAGCAAAGTTACTCTACTATCCCCGACCCTCAGTACACAGACCCAAGCCGAGAAGCCTAAAGGCAAGGGTAGAACTGTAACTCCCCCTCACATTTCAGACAAATGCGTCCTTAAGACATGGTTCCACTCCCCTCACAATTCCCTCGCCCCCCCCCCCCCGCCCCCCATTCATACCTCGTGGGCGCCAAATCACCTTCTCCCCGAGAAGCTCCCTTCTCCCGAGCCGCGAAACTTCAGCCCCACCTCCATGGCGCCCCCCACCGCACCAATTCCACGGCCGCCCTTCTCCCTAATGTCGGAGACATTGTCCATTCGCTGTCGTGCACTGGGCCGTGTGCCTCTTACTCCGTGCTGCTGGTGATTCCTCGACAATGGCCGCGTGAACCGTACCAGAGCCGATTCACCCCCGCCGTTGTTCACAGCGCCGGAGCGGCTCCAACTTCGGATCCGTCCAGAGTCCTGGCGCTGCTTCCCCGTAGTCGTCGACCATCGTGACATTGCTGTTTCCCTGCCGCCGGTCGCCACCGCAACCGCACCGGCCTCACCGACTTGGCAGGTGGACCTGCCTACTTCACCATGCCGCCAGATAGGTCGCACCCTCATCTCAAATAACTTTATTTAGGCGTCAGTTGTCTGAAATTTTATTCTAGGCCAATCGATTCCTAATGGGAAGCATCACCTCTCAAGGAGGCGGAGCTCCTAGGCTGCCGGTTGGCTGGTGTCTAACGTAAGGGTGCGGGGCCGCAAGTTCGCCGTGGAAGCAGCGCTTAGATGGCTATCTTTTAGAGTTGCGTGTGTTGAAGGTACTGCCGCCGCCGGATCTGGATGACGGGGAGTCTTTGTGGATTGGCCCGGGGGCGGCGCAACCACGGCAGTGCGGTGGGGCGGGGAGCGGGGTTTTGGCCGGGGCCGCGGACGACGGAGGCAGGCTGCTCTGCTGTTGGTCGCTGGCTCTTCGGGGAAGATTCCAAACAGTGTCAGCCAGGAGGCACAAGACGGCCATCAAGCCATCCGGCGTAGATCGGATAGTACCAAAATAAAATAAAATCGTGTGACCCCAATTTAGTCTTCAGTCAACAGACGCGTGACCACTCTCGTACCTTGCTGTTGATCTCTTAGTGTATTTCTTCAGATCAAAGAGATATGTCGTTCTTAACATTATGCGTTATCTGCATCTTCAGACACACCGTCTTCTGACTCACCACAGCTGCTCCAACAAGGGAAGCATACACCAGAAGGGAGTTATAGTCCCCACTCAATAGTTCCCTGCATTGAATGCGTGTGCCCGACATGGACATCCACAACAACTGCAGGGCCACCGACAAGTCAGCACATGATGCTCACTCCTATGGATGGCAACCAGATAGGTTGTACCCTCATCTTACTTGTGTGCAAAATTTATGGCTTTGTTATTCATCTAAGCATGGAAAATAGATCATCACATTTCACTGTATATTCATGCTGATCTCTTACGGGTCTTGTTCAGGAGTTAACGCTATTCCATAGTTCAGCTAAGATACTTGTTCTTTAGGTAACGCTGTTCCATAGTTATCATCCATCAGCCAATGCTATCCCACAGGCTGGTGATTATAGTATTATACCACTTCTAGTATTACCTATGTTGTTCTTTCATACTTTTGTGTGCCATCTAGTTAATCTTGAGTACAAACGATACATATTCTATAGCTTTCATCTGTGTTCTCCCTTTAGTTTATGAGACCTGTTGCTGCTAGTTAACCCCAGTCCTACTATTTATGTTGTCTCCTACAGGCACTCATTACATAAATCTAACTACTAGTTGTCTTCCATGCATGTCAGATATAATTGCACACACTGATATATCCACAAGAACCTCATGGAGCAATGTAAAGGCCAATAAACTTGATGTCAATGATACCCAATATGATGGAACATGTAAAGGCCGTTCTTCAGAAGACTTGCAGAAAGATGATGAATCCTCTTCACCCCACAAGGTCCTTGCTCTAACTTGGCCTGTGATATGGGTACAACATGCATATAATGTCCTGGAGTGTATCTACTCTGTTGCAATGCCATGTGCTTAGCATGCTGATCATGCATGTAAATATGTCATGCCTTCTTGTTTTTCAGTACCTATTCCATTCACGATAACATGTTTTCAAATTCAAGTACTGTCATTTTACATTGAAGTGATGTTCTAGTGCTCTGTTGCAATGCCATCTTAGTTTCCCAATCATACACGTGTATGGTGCCTTAGTTATTTCTGTACATATTCCGCTAGCATACAGTTTTACATTCAACTAGTGTTTTTTTGCTGTGTTGTCCTGTCGTATCCCTAGCTCTTACACCATACTCCCTCCGTCCGGATTACATGTTGCCGAAATGGATAAAAAGGGATGTATCTAGAACTGAAGTACGCCTAGACCCATACATTTTTTCCGGATGGAGGGAATACATGTCAATATGTCATGCCTTTCTATTCTTCAGTACCTATTCCATCTCTCTGCTGTAGCATGTTTTATAATTAAAGCATCATTCTTCTATACAAGGCATGCAAGGGGAAGACGACGATGTTAGAATCTGAAGGGTTACAATTAAGGCCTTTGCAAAAGATCCAAATGCCAGGAGATAATAAACCAACTCCAGTTTTTATAGATACTGCTCCAGCATAGAGAAACCCAACTCCTACTGATAATAAGCAGATTCCAGTGGCCAAAGAACTAGTCCGCTCCAGTCCAGCAAAAATATGTCAACTCCATTCTAAGAAGCGTGTGCGTATCCTTGCATCATGAAATTTTATAGCATGCTGATCATATTTTCTACATGTTTCTTACCCATCTCTCTTTCAGAAAATAAGCTTAACAGATAGAAGAATTTATGCAATGGTATCGTTTATGAGGAAAGATTCTTGCAGGAATTCTCTGTGCTCCAATGTAGATGTAAGTACCTGTTGTATATCACTATTTTTACATCAGCATGTATTTTGTTAATCGGCGTGAATCCAACCTTTATCGGATCTAAATTTAGCTGTAGCAAAATGTATGATTAAAGGCCACAATGTTGATTTTTGTAAGGAAAACTGCCTGGTAGTTTTGCATCCTGAACTGCATGAGTGTACTATCTCATATCAGTGGGTTTGAATACTTTGGTTCTGCAGTGGGTTTTCAGTGTTTTTTTACTGTGTTGTCCTGTCGTATCCCTAGCTCTTACATCATACTCCCTCCATCCGGATTACATGTCGCAGAAATGGATAAAACTGGATGTATCTAGAACTGAAATACGCCTAGACCCATCCATTTATTTCAGGATGGAGGGAATACATGTCAATATGTCATGCCTTTCTATTCTTCAGTACCTATTCCATCTCTGTTATAGCATGTTTTATAACTGAATCATCATTCTTCTATATAAGGCATGCAAGGGGAAGACGGCTATGTTAGAATCTGAAGGGTTACAAACCAGGTCTTCGCAAAAGATCCAAACGCTAGGAGATAATAAACCAACTCCATTTTTCATAGATACTGCTCCAGCACAGAGAAACCCAACTCCCACTGATAATAAGCAGATTCTAGTGGCCAAAGAACTAGTCCGCTCTAGTCTAGCAAAAGAATGTCAACTCCATTCTAAGAAGCGTGTGCGTATCCTCGCATCATGAAATTTTATAGAATTCTGATCATATTTTCTACATGTTTCTTACCCATCTCTCTTTTAGAAAATAAGGTTAAACGATAGAATACTTCCTCCATTGGGATCATATTCGAGGAAAATATCTTGCGGGAATTCTCTATGCGCCAATGCTGATGTAAGTACCTGTTGTATAACACTATATTTTTACATCAGCATGTATTTTGTTATTCGGCATGAATCTAACCTTTATCTGATCTAAATTAGTTGTAGAAAAATGTTAAAGGCACCAATGTTGATTTTTGTAAGGAAAACTGCCTAGTAGTTTTGCATACTGAGCTGCATGAGTGTATTATCTCATATCATGCACATTATTGAATTGTAGTGCTTCTCTGGTTGCCCATTCATTCATTGTGTCAATGTGCTTTCGTATTACCTTACCTGGCTGATGATAGCTATGCCATATCGTGTTAATTTGGTGTAGGCTAGTTGCCCAAACGTTCGTTGTGTCAATGTTGCTTTCCTATTATCTGACTTGGCCAATGATAGCAGTGCTAGTGTGTTAATTTTGTGCAGGCTGCTGAAGATAAGAAGACAAACTCTAAAAACAGCAAGGTAACCCCATTGTTTCTTTCCAGTAAATCTAGGCCAGGTAATATGGCAATAACTCATGATTAATCTGTTTGGTTCCCGTCCTAATTTATGTTATTATGTAGTGGTCAAGACACTCTCCACTATCAATAATACAAGCCTGCCAAAATCGCCATCTGAAACTGTTCAATATCCTCTGTCTCTGATGCAACAGAATAAATGTATGTTTGTGAACCAATTAATGGCTGAAGCAATGATGGAAATGGTGGATGAATCAAAGGTGTAGAGTCGTGTGACACAACAACTGATCAATGTTTTCAGAGACAGTGTAGCAAAGCAGCAAGAACTTGCCCACATGCTTATGGGCGTCATCTGTGCTGAGGTTGCAGATTGTGACGTTGTAGATGGTTAGGTTTTGCTCATTTATTTGCACAGGCATCAATCTTTGATTGCCCAGTGGATGTAATTTCCTGTAACATATGCTGGATGTGCAACGTTATTCCCTGTATGTCGTACCTTTGCTTGATCGGTTTTGGTCCTGTGCATAATTGCTCGTTGTAATGGGCTCAAATTATCTAATTTTGCCTAAAGACATGTACGAACTTTAGTGGGCCCATTAAGTTAATGGGCCGTCACTAGGACGAAAGTTATTGGTCGGCCCGCTTACCTCCCGGGTCGTTTACAGGCCGACATTGAAGCAGGCAACAGGTGGGCCCAATTTATTTCACGGGTCGTTAACAGGTCGTTACTAAGTTTGGGCTACATATGGCCCAACTATACTGTAGGCCTTTAGCAGGCCGAAAGAGACGGCAGGCTTGTACTGGACCATGAAGAGCATGGGCCGCTAAGAGGCCGAAAGTCAGGTCGTATTGTAAATGGCCCAACTATGTTGTGGGCCTTTAGCAGGCCGAAAGAGAAAGCGGGCTGGTATTTGACCATGAAGGGCATGGGCTGTTAAAAGGCCAAAACTAAGGTGCGACTACAAATGGCCCAACTCATTTATGGTCCGTTAATAGGCCGAAAGGCACACAGGGCCGGGAATTGGCCCAACACTTAAATGGGTCGCTAAAGGGCCAAAACTCAGGTCCGACTACAAATGGCCCAACTGATTTATGGGCCGTCAACAGGCTGAAAGTGACACCGGGCCGGAAATTGGCCCAACACTTAAATGGGCCGCTAAAAGGCCGAAACTCAGGTCCGACTATAAATGGCCCATCAGATTTATGGGCCGTCAACAGGCTGAAAGACACACAGGGCCGGAAATTAGCCCAACATTTAAATGGGTCGCTTAAAGGCCGAAAGATGTACATCCTAAAAATTGGCCCATCCATTGAGTGGGTCATTAACAGGCCAAAATCTCATTGGGCCGATATTGAGCCCAAATATATAGCGGGCTGTTAACGGGCTCGAACTGACGATGGGCTGCAATGGTGTAAAATCTATAACGGGCCGTTGACGGGACGAATTGGCACATCTCGTATGGGTCGTGGGCTTAAATGGACCTGACACAAGTAGGCCTTATATGGGCCGGCCTGCTAATTTTTATTGGGCCGGCCTTTTTCACCGGAATGGGCCACTGTTGGGCCGTGCCACGTGTCGTCCTATCATAGGCGCCTCCTGTCCAATGAGTGGATGACATCTGTCCCAACGGTGAGGCAACAGGTGTTTCCTGCGGCCAATGATGATTGTACAGGTGGAAAATCCCCATTGGTCCGGGCTGTTAACGGGTTACCGGATCCAAATCCGGACCCGATAGCTTAATGACGTTTCGTTACGGTGGATGCCACGTGTCGGTCACCCTTGACGAAAGCACTTCTCTGATGCGCGATTTATCGTCATGGAAGTGGACACTTCCGTGATGATAATTTTGGTAATGTCATGGAACACTTCTACGACAGTACATGTATGACTATCTTGATTCTGTCATAAAATCGTCCTGGATGTACATGCATGACAAAAAACGTGACCTACTGTGACAAACATGTATCATCACGGAATTGTATTTTTTTGTAGTGCTAAGGGTTGATGTCTGCTAGAACTGCATCGGTATTTCCCCAAAGAGGAAGGGATGATGCAGTATAGCGACGGTAGGTATTTCTCTAAGTGATGAGACCAAGGTTATCGAACCAGTAGGAGAACCTCCTCACACCACGTAAACAACACCTGCACACAAATAACAAATACTCGCAACCCGATGTGTTAAAGGGGTTGTCAATCCCTTTCGGGTACGGCGCCTCAAGATAGGCAAAATAACATGAGATAAAAGTGGTAGATAGGATAAATAGATCATGGAACAAATAAAATGCAGCAAGGTATTTTTGTATTTTTGGTTTAATAGATCTGAAAATAAAAGCAAAGGAAAAAAGATCACAAAGGCACATATGATGAAAAGAGACCCGGGGGCCGTAGGTTTCACTAGTGGCTTCTCTTGAAAATATAGCAAACGGTGGGAACACAATTACTGTTGGGCAATTGATAGAACTTCAAATAATCATGACGATATCCAGGCAATGACCATTATATAGGAATCACATCCAAGATTAGTAGACCGACTCCTGCCTACATCTACTACTATTACTCCACACATCGACCGCTATCCAGCATGCATCTAGTGTATTAAGTTCATGGAAAAATGGAGTAATGCAATAAGAACGATGACATGATGTACACAAGATCTATTTATGTAGAAATAGACGCCATCTTGTTATCCATAATAGCAATGATACATACGTGTCGTTTCCCTTTCTGTCACTTGGATCAAGCACCATAAGATCGAACCCATCACAAAGCACCTCTTTCCATTGCAAGATAAACAGATCAAGTTGGACAAACAAAACCCAAATAGCGGAGAAGAAATACGAGGCTATAATCAATCATGCATATAAGAGGTCAAAGAAGACTCAAATAACATTCATGGATAAAAACATAGACCTAATCATAAACTCAATGTTCATCGGATCCCAACAAATACACCGCAAAAAGATATACATCATATGGACCTCCAAGAGACCATTTTATTGATAATCAAGAGAGAGAGAGAGAGAGAAAGAGAGAGAGAGAGAGAGAGAGGAAGCCATCTAGCTACTAACTACAGACCCGTAGGTCTACAAAGAACTACTCACGCATCATCGGAGAGGCACCAATGGACATGATTAACCCCTCCAAGATGGTGTCTAGATTGGATCTGGTGCTTATGGACTCTACGGCGACTGGAATTGATTTTTGTCGACTCCCCTAGGGTTTTTGGAATATTGGGGTATTTGTAGAGCAAAGAGGCGGTGCGGGAGGCCAACTTGGAGAGCACAACCCACCGGGGCACGCCTGGGCCCCTAGGCGCGCCCTGGTGGGTTGAGCTCCCCTCAGGTGTGTTCCTGGCCCACTGGATGTCTTCAGGCCCAAAAAAATCCACAAAAAGTTTTGCTGCGTTTGGACTCCATTTGGTATTGATTTCCTGCGATGTAAAAAACATGCAGAAAACAACAACTGGCACTGGGCACTATGTCAATAGTTTAGTACCAAAAAATGATACAAAATGACTATAAAATGATGGTAAAACATCCAAGAATGATAATATAACAGCATGGAACAATAAAAAATTATAGATACGTTGGAGATGTATCAGCATCCCCAAGCTTAATTCCTGCTCGTCCTCGAGTAGGTAAATGATAAAAAACAGAATTTTTGATGTAGAATGCTGCCTAACATGTTCATCACATTTCTTTTTTTCTATAGCATGGACATTTGGACTTCTATATGATTCAAAGAAATAGTCTAGTTTTGACATGAAGACTTTAGTACTCAAGCATACAACAAACAACCATGTCTTTCAAAATATCAACACTAAAGCAAGTTATCCCTAGCCCATTATGCTCAATCACTGATACATTCATGAGACACTCTCGAATATTAGCTACACCCAATGCTCAAATACGATCATAGTGCCCCTTAGTTGGTGCTTTATAAGAGGAGATGGAGACTCAAATTCAAAAATAAAAATGCATAAGTAAAAGAAAGGCGCTTCGCGGGGATTTGTAGAGGTGCCAGAGCTCAAAGCGAAAATTGAGAGATAAAAACATTTTGGGAGGCATACTTTTCCCACCAACGAAAACGACTTAGAGATCCCAACACTTTCCATGCTAGATACATCATAGGCAGTTCCCAAACAGAAAATAAAGTTTATTCCTTTTTCCACCATTACTTTCACTTTCCATGGCTTGTCCGTATCCACGTGTGCCCTCCATACCAACACTTTCCAAGGAATTTATTATTTGACAACATAAAGTAAATTCATTTTTTTTCATTTTGGGACTGGGCATCCCTAATACCTTTCTCGTGCAATGACAAGTGAATAAACACTCATCGTGAGAATAACATATCGAGCATGGAAAATATTGGCCACCCCTCAGCGCCTCGTGAGCGGTAGAGCACACAAAAGAGAACTTTATTTTGAAAATTAGAGATGGCATATGCAAGTTTTCTTAGAACAGCATGGAAATACCGCATATAGGTAGGTATAGTGGACTCATATGGCAAAACTAGTTTAAAGGGTTTTGGATGCACAAGTAGTGATCATACTTAGTGCAGAATGAAGGATAACAAAAAGATTTTGAAGCGACTAACCAAGAAATGAAAAATCTCGTACCCAAGCATTAAGCATAAGTAACACCGAATAATGCACCACAAGTAAGATATAAATTTCATTGCATAACTGTTGACTTTCGTGCTTGCATAGGGAATCACAAACCTTAACATCAATATTCTTACTAAAGCACAATTACTTATCAACATGACTCACATATCATATAGTCATATCTCAAAACCATTACTAAGAATCAAGTTCATTTTGTCCAATGATCTTCATGCAAGTTTTTATTATATCCTCCTTGGATATCTATCACTTTGGAACTATTTTCATATGCTACTTTTGTTAAGCTCAAACAAATTTAAGTGAAGAACATGAGCATACTATTTATTTCTCTCAAAATAATCTAAGTGAAGCAAGAGAGAATTTATTAATTTTTTTACTAACTCCAAATAAATCTAAGTGAAGCATTAGAGCATTTCTTCAAAAAATAACAACGCACACCGTGCTCAAAAAGATATAAGTGAAGCACCAGAGCAAATCCAAGGCTCTAAAAATTAAAGTGAAGCATAGGAGCAAGCATAGCATAATTTTTGACTCTCTAAAAAAGGTGTGTTCAGAAAGGATTCAAGACTTAAAACACAAAGCAAAACAAGCAAAGACTCATATCATACAAGACACTCCAAGCAAAACTCATAATATGTGACGAATAAAAATATAGCTTCAAGTAAAATACCGACGGTTGTTAGGAGAAAGAGGGGATGTCACTTAGGGGCATCCCCAAGCTTAGTTGCTTGCTAATTCTTATATATTATCTTGGGGTGCCTCGGGCATCCCCAAGCTTAGCCTTTTGCTAATCCTTATTCCTTCATCCATCATAAGATCACCCAAAACATGAAAACTTCAATCACACAAAACTCAACAAAACCTTCGTGAGATCCGTTAGTATAAGAAAGCAAACCACTACTATAAATACTATTGCAAACCTATTCATATTTTATTTTTGCATTATATCTACTGTATTCCAACTTTTCTATGGCAAAAACTCATCGAAGAAAACCACAGAATCATCAAAACAAGCACACAACACAAAGAAAACAGAATCTGTCAAAAATAGAACAGTCTGTAGAAATCTGACTACTTCGAATACTTCTGTAACTCCGAAAATTCTGAAAAATTAGGACGACGTGAATACTTTTTTTATTAATATTTGAAAAAATAATCAACTCAAAAGCACTCTTCTGTTAAAAAATAAAAATAATTTTGTGAGCGCAAAAGTTTCTGTTTTTCAGCAAGATCAAATGAACTCTCATCCAAATCATCCCAAAGGCCTTGCTTGGCACAAACACTAATTTAAACCACAAAAACACATCTAACCAGAGGTATAATTGGGTAATTTATTGAAAACAGCAAGATAACCAAAAAGAAAAAAGATACAAGTTGGGTTGCCTCCCAACAAGCACTATCGTTTTACGCCCCTAGCTAGGCATAACGCGTAGGATCTAAGTGTTGTCCTCTTTAGTTCTAGATCCATATGATGCCCTCATTATTGATTCATATGGTGGCCTAGTTATTGTTCTAGGGAAGTGTTCCATACCCTTCCTTGGTGGAAATTGAAATTTAATATTGCCTTCTTTCATATCAATCACGACACCAATAGTACGTAAAAATGGTGTACCAAGAATAATTAGACAAGACGGATTGCAATCAATATCAAGAACAATAAAATCCATGGGAACATAATTCCTATTTGCAAGAATAAGAACATCATTAATTCTTACCATAGGCTTTTTAATAGTAGAATCCGTCAAGTGCAAATTTAAAGAGCATTCTTCAATATTGGTAAGACCAAGCACATCACATAAAGATTTCGGAATTGTAGAATCACTAGCACCCAAGTCACATAAAGCAAACAACTCATAATTTTTAATCTTGACTTTGATAGTAGGTTCCCACTCATCATGCAATTTTCTAGGAATTGAAACTTCTAATTCCAACTTTTCTTCAAAAGCTCTCATCATAGCATCAATAATACGTTTAGTAAAAGCTTTATTTTGTTCATAAGAATGGGCTGAATTTATCATGGATTGCAACAAAGAAATACAATCAACCGAAGAGCAACTATCATAATTAAAGTCTTTGTAATCCAAAATAGTGGGCACATCACTAGTTAAAGTCTTGACCTCTCCAAACCCACCTTTATCTTATTTTTCAACAAGATTCACCCTCCGAATCATAGGAACACCTTCTAACTAAATTTGACTCTTCTCTAGTCCCTTTTTCATCAATTTTAATTTTACTAAACAAAGAATCAATAGAAGAAACACCAATCATTTTAAGATCTTCATCACTTTTATAAAAGTAATCACTAGAAAATGCCCTTTCTAAAAATTATCTTTTAGCTCTAAACATAGCGGTTCTTTTCTTACTTTCATCCATAGAAACATAAAGAGATTTAATTGATTCTTCAATTTTAGGCACAAAAATTTTCATCTTGAGAGTTTCTACTTCATGATAAATTCTATCAATACTTCTAGACAAATCATCAACTTTATTCAACTTTTCTTCTATCGAAGTATTGAAACCTTTTAGCGTATTGATAAATTCTTAAATATTATTCTCAAGATCAAAGGTGTTTCTATTATTATTATAAGTAGGATTACCATAGAAATTATCATAATTATTAGAGGAATTACTAGGAAAAGGCCTAGGATTAAAATTACCTCTATAAGCATTGTTATTGAAATTGTTTCGCGAGATAAAATTCACATCTATGGCATCACTATTTTGCTCAATCAAAGTAGACGAAGGCACATTATTAAAATCAATAGGAGCACTTTTATTAGCAACCAACTTCATGAGAGAATTAACTTTTTCACTCAAAGAATTTATTTCTTCTGCCGAATTGGCTTTTTTACTAGTAGGAGCTCTTTCGGTATGCCATTGTGAGTAATTGGCCATAATATTGTCTAGCAATTTAGTACCTTCACCCAAAGTAATTTCCATAAAAGTACCCCCACGGTGGAATCTAAAAGATTATGAGAAATGAAATTCAATGGCGCATAAATTTTTTGTATGATCATCCAAAGATTTAACCCATGAGTTGGGCAATTCCTTATCATCAATTTCATCCTTTCCCAAGATTGTGCAACATGCTCATGTTCAAGTTTCTTGAAATTCATGATCTGGGTTCTAAGGGAAATAATTTTTGTGGGCGAAAAATACTTAGTAATAAAAGCATCCTTGTACTTGTTCCAAGAATCGATACTATTGCGAGGCAAAGAAGAAAACCAAATTTTCGCATGATCTCGCAAGAAAACAGAATTAATTTCAACTTCACAACATCATTGTCCACATCTTTTTTATTTTGCATATCGCATAATTCCATGAATGTTTTAAGATGGGATGTGGCATCCTCATTTGGAGTACCGACAAATTGATCTTTCATAACAAGATTCAGCAAAGCAGTATTAATATTAAGACTCCGCACTAGTGGCGGGAGGAGCAATCGGAGTGCTAATAAAATCAATGTTGTTGGTATTTGAGAAATCACACAACTTGGTGTTCTCTTGATTCATGATTACTTCACAACAAGATTGCACTCAAAAACAGATCTGACGAGAAAACGGCGAACGAAAAAGAGGGCGAATAAAAAGGCAATTTTTTGTGAAGTGGGGGAGAGGAAAACGATAGGCAAATGGCAAATAATGTAAATTGCAAGGAGATGAGATTTTGATTGGGAACCTGGTTGATGTTGAACATCCTCCCCGGCAACGGCGCCAGAAATTCTTTTTGATGTCTGTTGGAACTACGTCGGTATTTCCCCAAAGAGGAAGGGATGATGCAGTATAGCAACGGTAGGTATTTCCCACAGTGATGAGACCAAGGTTATCGAACCAGTAGGAGAACCTCATCACACCACGTAAACATCACCTTCACACAAATAACAAATACTCGCAACTCGACGTGTTAAAGGGGTTGTCAATCCCTTTCGGTTATGGCGCCTCAAGATAGGCAAAATAACGTGAGATAAAAGTGGAAGATAGGATAAATAGATCACAGAACAAATAAATTGCAGCAAGGTATTTTTTATTTTTGGTTTAATAGATCTGAAAAAAAGCAAAGAAAAATAGATCGCAAAGGCAAATATGATGAAAAGAGACTCGGGGGTCGTAGGTTTCACTAGTGGCTTCTCTCGAGAAAAGTAGCAAACGGTGGGAAAACAATTACTGTTGGGCAATTGATAGAACTTCAAATAATCATGACGATATCCAGGCAATGATCATTATATAGGCATCACGTCCAAGATTAGTAGACCGACTCCTGCCTGCATCTACTACTATTAATCCACACATCGACCGCTATCCAGCATGCATCTAGTGTATTAAGTTCATGGAAAAACGGAGTAATGCAATAAGGACGATGGCATGATGTAGATAAGATCTATTTATGTAGAAATAGACCCCATCTTGTTATACTTAATAGCAACGATACATACATGTCGTTTCCCTTTCTCTCACTTGGATCAAGCACCGTAAGATCGAACCCATCACAAAGCACCTCTTCCCATTACAAGATAAATAGATCAAGTTGGCCAAACAAAACCCAAATATCAGAGAAGAAATATGAGGCTATAACCAATCATGCATATAAGAGATCAAAGAAGACTCAAATAACTTTCATGGATAAAAGCATAGATCTGATCATAAACTCAAAGTTCATCGGATCCCAACAAACACACCACAAAAAGACTTCCATCATATGGATCTCCAAGAGACCATCGTATTGATAATCAAGAGAGAGAGAGGAGGCCATCTAGCTACCAACTACGGACCCGTAGGTCTAGAAAGAACTACTCACGCATCATCGGAGACACACCAATGGACATGATGAACTCCTCCGAGATGGTGTCTACATTGGATATGATGTTTCTGGACTCTATGATGGCTGGAATTGATTTTTGTCGACTCTCCTAGGGTTTCTGAAATATTGGGGTATTTATAGAGCAAAGAGGCGGTGCGGGAGGCCAACGAGGAGGGCACAACCCACCGGGGCATGCCTGGGCCCCCAGGCGCGCCCTGGTGGGTTGTGCCCCCCTCAGAGCTCCCCCTAGGTTCGTTCCTGGCCCAATGGATGTCTTCTGGCCCAAAAAAATGCACAAAAAGTTTCACTATGTTTGGACTATGTTTGGTATTGATTTCCTGTGATGTAAAAAACATGCAGAAAACAGCAACTGGCACTGGGCACTATGTCAATAGGTTAGTACCAAAAAATGATATAAAATGACTATAAAATGATTGTAAAACATCCAAGAATGATAATATAACAGCATGGAACAATCAAAAATTATATATACGTTGGAGACGTATCAACATCCCCAAGCTTAATTCCTGCTCGTCCTCGAGTACGTAAATGATAAAAACAGAATTTTTGATGTGGAATGCTGCCTAACATGTTCGTCGCATTTCCTTTTTTTAATAGCATGGACATTTGGACTTTTATATGATTCAAAGCAATAGTCTAGTTTTGACATGAAGACTTTAATACTCAAGCATACAACAAGCAACCATGTCTTTAAAAATATCATTGAAGTATTATTGTTTTTAGGTCAAGATTAAACTTTTGTTTTGAATCTTATGGATCTCAATATTCATGCCACAATAAGAGAGATTACTTGATAAACATGTTAGATAGCATTTCACATCAAAAATTCTGTTTTTATCATTTACCTACTCGAAGATGAGCAGGAATTAAGCTTGGAGATGCTTGATACATCTCCAACATATCTATAATTTTTTATTGTTCCATGCTATTATATTATCCATCCTGGATGTTTTATATGCATTAATATGTTATTTTATATCATTTTTTGGACTAACCTGTTAACCTAGTGCTCAGTGCCAGTTGCTGTTTTCCCTTGTTTTTGTATTTTACAAAAAACAATACCAAACGGAGTCCAAACGGAACGAAACTTTTTGAGGATTTTTCTTGGACCAGAGACAACCATGAAGCTTCGGGAGGAGGCCAGGAGAGCCACGAGAGGGCCACAAGCCCTAGGGGCGCACCCCAGGGGAGGGGCGCCCCCAGGCTTGTGGGCCCCTCGTAGCCCCCCTAACCCTGATTCCAGCTCTATAAATACCCAAATATTCCCCGTACTCCAGAGGGAACACAAAAAAATACTTTTCCGCCTCCGCAAGCTTTTGTTCTTGTGAGATCCCATCTTGGGGCCTTTTCTGGCACTCGTCGGAGGGGGTTTCGATCATGGAGGGCCTCTACACCAACCTCGTTGCCCTTCCGATGATGCGTGAGTAGTTTACCATGGACCTAAGGGTCCATAGCTAGTAGCTAGATGGCTTCTTCTCTCTCTTAGATCTTCAATACAATGTTCTCCTCGATGTTCTGGGAGATCTATTAGATGTAATCTTCTTTTGTGGTGTGTTTGTTGAGATCCAATGAATTGTGGGTTTATGACCAGAGTATTTATGAATATTATTTGAGTCTTCTCTGAACTCTTTTATGCATGTTTAAGATAGCTTTTTATTTCTCTGCGGTCTATCAATTTGCTTTGGCCAACTAGATTGTTTTTTCTTGCAATGGGAGAGGTGCTTTGTGTTGGGTTCAATCTCGCGGTGTCCTCACCCTGTGACAGTAGGGGTAGCGAGGCACGTATTTGTATTTTTGCCATTAAGGATAAAAATATGGGGGTTTTACCATATTGCTTGGATCTATCCCTGTACATCATGTCATCTTGCTTAAGGCGTTACTCCGTTTTTGTTAACTTAATACACTAGATGCATGCTGGATAGCGGTCGATGTGTGGAGTAATAGTAGTAGATGTAGAATCATTTCGGTCTACTTGTCACGGACGTGATGCCTATGTTCATGATCATTGCCTTAGATATTGTCATATATATGCACTTTTCTATCAATTGCTCAACAGTAATTTATTTACCCATCGTATACTTTCTTCAAGAGAGAAGCCTCTAGTGAAACCTATGGCCCCCGGGTCTATTTTTATCATATTATTTTTCAGATCTATAAAACCAAAAACCCAAAAATACCTTGCTGCAATTTATTTATCTTTACTTTATTTTGTATTTTTACTTATCTTTTATACTTATCTCTATCAGATCTCACTCTTGCTAGTGACCGTGAAGGGATTGACAACCCCTTTTTCGCGTTTTGTGCAAGTGTTTCTTAGTTTGTGCAGGTGCATCTATTGGAGACTTTTTTGTTCCACCTACTGGATTCCTACCATGGTTCTTAACTGAGGGAAATACTTATCTCTACTTTGCTGCATCACCCTTTCATCTTCAAGGGAAAAAGCAACGCAAGCTCAAGAAGTAGCACCCTCCAAGCCTGGTTTAGCGTAACCGACATGTTTATCTCCTGATGATGATCGACCATATGTAAACATAGGGACCCCTGATGTCTACATAAACCAGAGGATTTAGCCCATAGTGGGGAGAACCAGTACTGCCATACCCACCTAGGGTTAGTTCATCCGAGCTTGTGGTAGATCAACTCTATAATTGTCATACAAACACATCAATACAACCAAGCAGGACATAGGGTTTTACATTCTCGAGAGGGCCCGAACATGGGTAAACGTTGTCTCTATGTTCCCTGTTACCCATTGTTGGTGTCAAAACCGATGGATCTCGGGTAGGGGGTCCCGAACTGTGTGTCTAAGACTAATGGTAACAGGAGGCTGGGGACATGATGTTTACCCAGGTTCGGGCCCTCTCAATGGAGCTAATACCCTACTTCCTGCTTGATTGATCTTGATGATATGAGTATTACAAGAGTTGATCTACCACGAGATCAGAGAGGCTAAACCCTAGAAGCTAGCCTATAGTATGATTGTTGTTGTGTCCTAAAGACTAAACCCTCCAGTTTATATAGACACTAGAGAGGGCTAGGGTTACACAGAGTCGGTTTACAGAGGAGGAGATCTACATCCGAATCGTCAAGCTTTCCTTCCACGCCAAGGAGAGTCCCATCCAGACAAGGGACGAAGTCATCTGTCTTGTATCTTCATAGTCCAACAATCCGGCCAAAGTATATAGTCCGGCTATACGGATACCCCCTTATCTAGGACTCCCTCAGTATCCCCTGAACTAGGCTTCAAAGATGATGAGTCCGGCACGTAGATTGTCTTCGGCATTGCGAGGCGGGTTCCACCTCCGAATACTCCAAGATTAATTCTGAATACAAGGACCGTGTCCGGCTCTGAAAGATAAATTCCATATACCACCGTAGAGAGAATAATAATCCATGAATCCAATCTGCTGACAATTCTTCAAAAAGTGACATCATGCCACAGTCCAGTTTTTATTCGAACCGTTTTTTACAACTTGCTACCGCACACAGCACGAGGCGGTTTCCTTGGCATGTCCTGTCAGGGCAGAGATCGTGTCCCCCTTACTACAGGATTCTCATAAATACGGGTATGGGTAATCCAACTGTGCCTGTTGGCATGAACCCGTGTTTTTAGGCAAATCCCGAACAACCACGTTCGGGGATGCTTGATATCCCCCCCTTTATAAAGGAACTGAGGCCTACCCCTCTATCTCCACGCTCGCACATCTCGCACTCTAAGTTCCAACACCCAAAGCTCGAGCCTAAGAACCCCGGATCTTTGATTATGTCCGGATCTGACCATCAAGGCTGATGGATGGCTTCCTTTGTCACAGAGGAGGATATAGCGAAGCTCAGGGGGGCTGGGTATTTGACTGCCGATGTCAAGCATAGGCTTCCTGCTCCCGAATAGGTTATCCCCACTTCCGAGACCAACGAGAGCGTCGTATTTGTTTCCCACTTCCTCTGGGGATTAGGTCTTACTCTTGACCCTTTTGTGAGGGGGCTCATGTTCTACTATGGGCTAGATTTCCACGATCTAGCTCCGGACTCCATCCTCCACATCTTGTCATTTATCGTTGTGTGTGAAGCCTTCCTCCACATCACCCCCCACTTTGGCTTATGGCTCAAGATTAGTGTGAAGCCGAAGATGATTGAGGGGCGGCATGTAGAGTGCGGAGGCGCCATAATAAGCAGGAACATCGATGCCCCGTGGCCCAAAGGCTCCTTCCTGGAGGTGGTTCTATGTCATAGCTCCTCGAGGCTCAAAGTGGGCGGTCGCGCCCGCCTTCTGCTTGGGCCCTCCACCTCAACTGGCATCGTGGGCCAACATGGGACTAAACTGGGGGCCTGCGAATGATGTGCCAATGCTGCAAAGCCGCATTCAGGAGCTCCTCGGGAGGGACATTAGTCTTGTCAAAGTAATCCAGGTAATGCTAGTTCGGCGGATCCTGCCATGCAAACGTCGACCTCTCCGGATGTGGGAATTCAATCTAGAAGGTCCGCGAACCATCCAGCATTTCTTCGGCATGATGCCCGAAGGGAAGTATTGTTCTTTGGACCATGAATAGAGTGTCCGGACACCACCGAGGATGCGGGCCTGAGCTGCAATTGCCTCGATACCCAAGTAAGTAACCTTATAACCGAACACCTTGCCTATATATGTCATAGCATTGTTCTGAACACTGTCCGCAACCAGGATTGGCTTAGTAAGGCGGAGAGGATCAGGTGTCCGTCCCCGCTTCCCGAAGGCTCGCCTGGCCCAACAATGGCCAGGATTCTTGAACGGACACTAAGTCAGGTGCCACTAGAGAAAGATGAAGGGAAGAGTGGGGAGGCCAAGAGTGAGCCTCACACATTGCGCATCCGAACCAGGGGAATTAGCTTCTCCACGGAGGAGGAGAATCGGGGAGGCGAATCTGAGGTTTCCTCCCCCCGCGGAAAGAAGAGGGCCGCCTCCGAAGACTTGGAGACGGGGGCGCCTAAACAAGGGAAGATAACTTCACCAAAGGGCCCTGCCCCAAAGGGGGTCCTCATCGCACAGTGCCCGCAAATGGTCCAGCCCTCCACCAAGCTGTAAGTTTAATTAAACAAGGAACTTATTGTGTTTTCCTCTAAGAGTAATAACCGGGACCTGTTTTTGTAGTCCGGTCAGCAGTTCATCTCAACAGGGCTCGTCCTCGGGGGATCTTCCTCCGGAGATGATGGACAGTGAAACCCCACCTGCCTCTCTGTCCCGTGAAGCTGGCGACCCTAAGGTATCGTCACGGAGGAGTCCAGATCCAATGGGGCCGGAATCTAACACTTTGGCTGCCCCGAGCCCGGCGCACTCGGCTCCTATGGCGGACAAGGAAAAGGGCCCGAGAGAGTCCGGTGTCCGGCAAAACACGCTGACGGGCCTCCTGGAGTCAGCTGCTCTCTTGGAGGATCATCGTACACTAATGGATACGGTGTTGGAGAAAATTTCCTCCGCCACAAGCGGTTTAAACGAAGCTTTCAAGAGCCTGCTCAAAGACTTTGAGGTAAGCCGCAAAAATATGCAGCTTTTAGTTGTACCACATGCGATACATGCGCTCTGTATAGATAGTAGCCCCTAAGACTGTGGATGCCAGCCGATGGCGGCAAACGGAGGATCATACTCGCAGATAATAATCGCACTTGTATTTCTGTGCAGGTTACTAAGGGTTCGGCTGTAGACCAAGCTGCTGAATGCGCCGAATTGAGGCGGCAAATTGACGTGGTCGAAGCCGACGTCACGCTTGTTAACAAGTGATTGGAGGAGTCGCAGAGTATGCTTTCCTATATCCACATCTATTTTCGGAAATTGCAAGAAGGTTGTAATATTGATGTGATGTGATGTAGTAGCAGGCGGAGCTGCTGCCGTTGAGGTCCTGAGGGCGGAGCATGCCCTTGCCAAGGAACAGGTCTGGGTTAGCAATGTGGCTTCTCTAAAGGCAGCCGAGGAGTTGAAAGCCGAACAGGCCACTCATCTCCGAAGCGAAGAAAAGATAGCCGAGATGGCTGTGGAGCTGAGGGACGCCGCCGGCCGGTATGAGCTTCTCAAGAAAGAGAACTAGGAGAAGGCGGCTGACTTGAAGAAGGCGCTGGACTCGGCTAAATAGACGCGTTCTCAGATTAGAGACGCGCGGGAGGAACTTCGACAAGCCGGGGAGATCGCGGCTGGAAATCCTTATTTGTTGGGGATGAAGTTTTTAGATCCAAAGTATTCTCCATTGGATAAGCTATGGAGTGCCGCAGATAAGTATGTGGACTTGGCGAAGAGTGCGGCTGATGCAACCAAGTTGTTCAAGGACCATCAAGATAATAAAATAGAAAGACTGTTCTAGTCGCAGTTTAATGCGCCAGTGCTCCTTGCCCTTGACTGAGAAGATGGCCGCTATAGCCGAGCTTTATAGGCTGTCCGGCCATGCAATGAGGTCTATAATAGACCATCTGTCGCCGAAGGGGCCGAAGCCGGACAATTACTTTGGTTTGGTGCAACAATTATTTGGTGCCAGAGCGCATATCGATGCCGTGAAGAGATCGCTGTGCATAGAGGGTGCGCAGATGGCTCTTGCCCGTGTGAAAACATATTGGGCGGATATGGAGGCCACCAGCATTGCAACCCAGGGTCCGGCAGGAAGCCAAGACCCAGCCGAGCACTATTTTGAGCAGGTCATAGAAGGTTCCCGTAGAATAGAGGCGCAGTGCTCAAAGAATGTCATGTTTGAGTGGCGATTTTATTCGATGTAAACAATTTATGTTTTTCATTATTGCCTGAAAGTATTATAATGTCTCCTGTGTGGCTGTTTATGTATGCATATAACGTGAAAGTTAGCAGTCGTTGGCTTCGGCCCCCACACATATAATGCGGGGGTGTTCGAGAAAATATGCGTGAACACACTTGATCCAACGTCTTGGTCCGTTAAGGAGGTGATCGCACATCAAACCAGGCAACCGGACTATATAGCTATAACACTTTACACTTAGCCATATGAGTTTGAAAGGTGGGGCTACTATGTAGCCCCTGGTACTTCCGCGAGCTTTTGGATATGGTGCGCATACTTGATCGGTAGACCAGTCCTTCGTTAATGCGGAGGAATCCTATAGATTCCGATTAGTCCTCGAGTGGTTGACCAATCTCTCGCTGTATCATGACAGTCAGTTTTCGGCTTTCTCTACTGAGGTGCTCGTCATGAATAACCAGGGCACAATCGCAGTAGTTCTCCTTTGGCCGGCTTAGCTGATAGAATGGAACGTAAGGCAGCAAACCCAGGAGCCGGGCTAACCCAATATTTGACCAAAGACATGATTCAGAGCTGATGCATATAAGGCCAAACTCGTGACGCCGAACACTCTCGAAGGTATTCAGACTTTATAATATGTATTGGGCTGGATGACACCCTTGACCCTGTGACTCCAGGTACGTGCATTGATCTGTCGTGGACAAAAGCCTAGAACGCCAGTATCACTTATAGGTTTATGAAATACCCATGGGATGTCGAGCAACAAGAGACAGTAAAGAAGGTTTATGCAGGGGCTTAATCTAAATAGAAACCTGTGGGCGGGGCCCTGCTGCACGTCTGCGCCTGTGTCTCCGTAGTGCCGTATCCTGGAAGGGTGTCGCACTGGTAGTGTCTGTAGAAAAGAAAAAATAAAGCATGCAAAAAGTTAATTATGCTCGAGAAATGTTCGAGATCCGGCCTGTTAATGAGGCAAGCTGAATTGTGGGCTTTTGTTACATGTTTGCTGCCCCTTGTATTATTTATGGGGACACATGTACGGCCCCTGGCTCGGGTTTATCCGAGCCATTGTAAAAAATGGTGTATTGGACTCGTCTAACCGTGTCTGTGGTCTTGACGACTGATCATGTGTTCTGCTGGGAGAGGCCGCCCAGAGTCCGGCAGCGGGAACTGCCGCATACTGCTATGTGTTTCCGCTAACCATGATGACACCGCGTGGATTGGGCATCTTGAGTTTAAGGCAGGCGTAGTTAAGAATGCGAAGGCCATTCTTCCAAGCAATGCATGATAATCGCTGCTGAAGGGGGCGATGTTGAAGAGTAGGTTCTCGCTTCTAAAGTTGTCGGGTGAGCCGAATGTCACTTCTAATACGAGGGAGCCCCAGCAGTGGGCTACTACGCCTGGAATCACTCCATTGAAGGTGGCATTATTTTGACTTATTCTGGATGGGTCTACCCCCATCTTGCGGATGGTGTCTTGATATATCAGATTAAGACTACTGCCGCCATCCATTAGGACGCGAGTAAGATGGTATCCATCAATTATTGGGTCGAGCACCAAGGCAGCCGATTCTCCATACCGGATACTGGTCGGGTAGTCCCTGTGATCAAGAGTGATCGGGCAATTTGCCCAGGGATTGTATTGGGGGGCTATGAACTCTGCGTGAGTTGCGTGTACCATGTTTACCGTTTTGACTTCCGGTGGGAATTATTTCTGGCACCTGGTGTTCGGTTGGCGAGGCTCATCCTCGTCTTCGCTTGGTGTTTCCCTTCTCTTGTGTTTGGCGTTTAACTTGCCGGCCTGCTTGAAAACCCAACATTCTCTATGGGTATGATTTGCAGGTTTGTTAGAAGTGCCATGGATTTGGCACAATCTGTCCAGGACTTTGTTCAGGCCAGATGGTTCCTCTTTACTGCCTTTGAATGGCTTCTTTCCTTGACCAGGTCGAGAGCCCCTGAATCCAGCGTTGACCGCTGTGTTGTCTGGACTATCGTTATTCCGACGGTTGTGCTTAGTGTGTCGTGGCTTCCCGTTGCCATCTCAGATTTCGGATGTACCCGGGTCGCTGGTAACTCTACGGGCCAACCAGCTATCCTCGCCCACACAAAATCGGGTCATGAGGCTTGTTAAGGCCGCCATCGTTCTTGGCTTTTCTTGGCCGAGGTGTCTGGCAAGCCACTCGTCTCGGATACTGTGTTTGAAGGCCGCTAAGGCTTCGGCATCCGGACAGTCCACAATTTGATTCTTCTTAGTGAGGAATATGTTCCAAAGTTTGCGAGCGGACTCTCTGGACTGATGTATTATGTGACTTAAGTCGTCAGCATCTGGAGGCCGGACATAGGTCCCTTGAAAGTTGGCCCTGAAAGCATCCTCAAGTTCCTCCCAACTTCCAATTGAGTTTTCGGGGAGGCTTTTCACCCAATGACGAGCTGGTACTTTCAACTTGAGGGGGAGGTATTTGATGGCGTGGAGGTCATCCCCACAAGCCATGTGTATGTGAAGGATAAAATCCTCAATCCAGACCCCAGGGTCCGTCGTTCCGTTGTATGACTCTATATTCACGGGTTTGAATCCTTGTGGAAATTCATGATCCAGCACCTCGTCCGTGAAGCACAGTGGGTGTGCGGCCCCTCTGTATCTGGCCATGTTGCGGCATGCTGCCGGCTGCTGTTGCTCCTGGTGTTGATTTCGGACTGGTATTTGATCAATATGATCGTTGTGGTGGCCCTCATCCCGAGTCGGAGCATGTCCTCTGGACCCATAGATGGATCTGTCCGCACTGGCCTTTTTGTCCAGGAGCGCTCGTAAATCGTGTGCGGTATCGGTGGCTGCTCTATCGCGTCCATGAGGTGGTTGGTCCAGCTAAGTAGCTGTATTGTTTTTGGGTCGAATGGGTGTTGCGGCTTCAACGTCAAATTCGGGTAGCAGTTTGCGCTTTGGGTAGCTATTTGTGTGGCGATTATCGCCACGTTTCCCTTCGGTGTCCAGCACCTTATTCCATCTTCGGTTGAGCGTGTCCTGCATGGCCTTAAGCCTTTGCTTCTGTTTCTGCAGGCTCCGTGCTGTGGCTAGGAGTTTTCTGTGGAGGTTGTCTTGTTCTAAATGTTCTTCTGGGATAATGAACGCATCATAAACCGGATTGTTCTCTTCTTTGGAGGTAGCATGATGATTTCGGCCCTCTGAATTTATCTGATTGGGCGTCTACTCCGGGCTGTGTTCGGCATGACCTGGTTTGTCCTACTCCATCGCTGGGTCCCTATGGTCGTTGTTGCCTTCGGAATCAGCCGGAGTGTCATCCTGCTTTGGGTTGTTATCGCTATTTTTACTGTGACTGGACCTGAGGCGGCGCTTACGCTGTCGTTTTTGCTTTGGCCCGGGGGGTTTATCCTCCGTTGTGTCCTTTTTGTTGCCATTGTCTTCTTTGGGGGTGTCCACCATGTAGACGTCCTATGATGAAGTGGTTGTCCAGCGCCCCGTGGGCGGTGGTTCCAGATCGTCCCCTACATCGACGTCCATACCGTCGATGTTATTGGGGTCAGAGTCAAGCATGTCTGTTAGGTCATCGACAGTGGCTATGAAGTGGGTGGTGGGTGGGTTGCGATTTTCTTTGTCTTCCGCATCCCACACGGGCCGAACATAGTTCGGCCAGGAGTCTTCTGACAGAGAGAGAGGCCTTAATGAATTTAGCACATCTCCAAAGAGTGAGTGCAGAAAGATATCTGCGGCAGCTAATTCCATAATCGGAGCCCAGCTAGATTCGATGGGCTCGGATGCGCGCGGTCCGGAACACACGATCGGAGGCGAGTCCGGGGGTCCGGAGAGACAAATCCCTTTAGGAGAGGAGTTTGTGTTCGGCTCTAAAGCCGATGAGTGTGCGGTCTTCGGGGTGGGGTCCACCCACCCGTCCTCAGAAGGCACGGCCTGCTCTGGAGCAAAGTCCACAGCTGTGGCAGGTGCGATGTCCTGAATACTGTCCGACTATAGATCTAGGTCATGCTTGTCGTGATTGTTTGGCGCTCCTGACACGGGTCCGAATCCGTCGAAGATCAAGTCTCCGCAGATGTTGGCAGTGTAGTTTAGGTTTTTAAACCCGACATGATGGCCGGGTGAGGGAGTCCTGGATTAGGGGGTATCCGGACAGCTGGACTATATACATCGTCCGGACTATCGAAGCGTAAAGATACAAGACTCAAGACTTCGGCTAGTGTCCGGATGGGACTCTCCTTTGCGTGGAAGACAAGCTTGGCGATCCAGATATTATATTTCCTTCTTTGTAACTGACTCCATGTAAACCCTAGCCCTCTCCGGTGTCTATATAAACCAGAGAGGTTGGTCCTTAGAAGGCCGATCACATTGACAGTCATAACATCATAGGCTAGCTCCTAGGGTTTAGCCTCTATGATCTCGTGGTAGATCTACTCTTGTACTACTCATATATTCAATATTAATCAAGCAGGAAGTAGGGTTTTACCTCCATCGAGAGGGCCTGAACCTGGGTAAACATTATGTCCCTTGCTTCTTGTTACCATCAGCCTTAGATGCACAGATCGGGACCCCCTACCCGAGATCCGCTGGTTTTACACCGACATTGGCTGCAAGGCTCGATGGATCGTCTCGTTGTCAAGGACGACATTATCTCTGGAGGAGCGCTGGCTGTAGGCCAAACTCTCCGACTTGGCGACTTCATTATGGCCGCCCCATTGGCTGTCGTGCCAACGATGGCCTCTCGGGTCATCACGCATAACCTTCGTATCAATTCGGAGCTTGCCGAATAGATGGATCCGACAGAGCTCTCCTCCCTTAATGAGCTCTTGGATCGCATCGCCGCTTTGGGAGTCGCTACGGACTATGACCGGATTGGGCTTAAACCCGACTAAACAGACATTAGATCCCCGCCGGCCTCCCATGAGATAGCGGTAGTGGAGGAACCACACACGGGTTGCCCCTCAACTCTGAGGACGAATTATGTCCGGATCACCGAACTCTGTGGATCGAACACCTGTTCAGAGGAAGATATGACCCGGGCCCCGGACTTAGAATCGGGCATTGGGCCGAAGAGATTGGGCCACACTCCAGATCCTAAGCTGTCGGGCTCGGAATCTCCCATGCCCTCGGGTGCTGGACCAGATCAAAATCCGGATTCAGCCAACGACACCCACCCAGACTTAAACCGTCTCTCCCGCATCAGGCAAGAGCCCCAGGAGACACTACATCATTACTGGGCCAGATTCCTCCTTGCGCTTAACAAGGTCAAGGGCTGCCACGAGGAGGACGTAGTCTCACTTTTCTGCAAAAACTTCACAAACAAAGGACTCCTTAATGCTATAAGCCGCCGTGACATAATAAACTTTGCGGACTTGGCAACCATAGTACAGAAGTATTGTGCGATGGAAAGCGCCTGGAAAACCCAAACGGTATTTTGGGACAGTACGGCCCTCACCAGAACCTTTGTCCGAACTAAATGGTCGAACTCCCGAAGGACGGCCGATCCAATCCCCAAGAAGTCAAAACCCGCCCCAGGGCGTGGAACTGTGTTGGAAGACTGGCTCAACGGGCCATGCAAACTCCACAACACTCCGGGCACGGCACTAACTCATAGCCTTAGAGCATGTTGGATACTCCGGCAGGTTGCAAAAAGTGGCGAGGATCTTCTTGCAAGACATAAAGCAGAACAACATCCCGCCAACAAACACAATGCAGTATTAACAATCTTCAAGACTTTCGCCTCAAACAATAGGCGCAAGAGAGCTCATCGAAGCTCCGCTGAAATTTGCCACGTGGCAAAGATAAACCCCTGGAACGACACTGCTATAACTTTCAATGCCAGTGATGAACCTTGATTCCAGACTGCCCGGGCACCGGCCGCTCTGGTCCTTAGCCCGATCATGGACGGCTTCCGGCTCACTAAAGTACTCATGGGCGGCGGAAGCGGATTAAACTTGATCTATGAAGAAACACTCAACAAGATGGAAATTGATAAAGGCTGCATTGAGCAAAGTGGCACCACCTTCAGGGGAATCATCCCCAGTCGGGAAGCGCGGTGTGCGGGAAAAATCACACTCGATGTGGTATTCGGCACCCCGGAAAATTATAGGTCCGAAGAAATCACATTCCAAGGGGCTCCTTTCAGCAGTGGATACCACGCCCTTCTAGGGCGGGACGCATTTGCAAGCTTTCAAGGTATACCCCTTTACGAGTACATGAAGCTTAAAATGCCCGAACCCAATGGAATCATCACTCTAGTTAGTGATCCGGACATCGCACTCCGCGTCGAAAACAAAACCGCAGCACTAGCCTTGGAAGCATTATCCGAAGCCCTAGCAGCAGAAGAATTAACAACACTGCACGCCACCGTGGACAGGGACGACGTGATACTCGACAAGCGACCCAAGTCCACCTCATTTGAACCCGTAGATGAGATAGTCAAATTCCAAGTCCATCCAACAGACCCCACGAAGACAGCCTCCATCGGGAGACAGTTGAGCCCTGCTATGGACGCCGCACTACGAGACTTCTTACGCGAGAATTGGGACATTTTCGCCTGGCACCCATCGGACATGCCGGGCATCCCGCGTGAATTGGCCGAACATAGCCTCAACATACTAAATGGATACAAACCTGTTAAACAGACCCTAAGGCGATTTTCAGAGCCCAAACGGCAAGCCATGTGGGAGGAGCTAGCCAAGCTACTTGAGGCCGGATTCATCAGAGATATCAAGCATCCGGATTGGCTGACAAACTTGGTAATGGTACCAAAGAAGGACAAATCCTGGCGCATGTGTGTCGACTTTAAAGACCTCAACAAGGCTTGCCCCAAGGATCCCTTTCCCCTCCCTCGCATCGATCAAATCATCGACGCCACAGTAGGACACGACTCGCTGTGTTTCCTCAATGCATACTCTGGATACCATCAAATAAAGATGGCAGAGTCCGACCAAGCTGCAACAGCTTTCATAACGCCATATGGCACTTTCTACTTCAATACTATGCCTTTCGGGCTTAAGAATGCCGACGCAACCTATTAACGCATGATCCAAACATGCCTGGAAAAGAAAATCGGCAAAACAGTGGAGGCATACATGGACGACGTAGTCATAAAAATAATACACGTCGAAACCCTAATAGATGACTTAAGGCTTACATTTGACAACCTCCGAACAAACGACATCAAGCTAAATCCAGAAAAATGCGTTTTTGTCGTCCCCTCTGGAAAACTGTTGGGCTTCATCGTTTCCAATAAAGGAATTGAAACTAATCTGGCAAAAATCCGAGCTTTGTCGCAGTTGGCTATACCAACAGACCTCAAACACATCTAGAAATTGGCTGGATGCGTGGCTGCTTTGAGCCGCTTTATCTCCAGGTTAGGAGAAAAGGCATTACCTCTTTACCGCCTTCTTCGGCGCACCGAACACTTCGCGTGGACGGATGCAGCCGCGGCCGGACTCGATGAAATAAAGACCTTATTAGCCAATAATCTAGTCCGAACAGCGGCAAACATTGGCGAACCTATGCTGCTGTACATAGCCGTAACACATCAACGTGTAAGCGCAGTACTCGTTGTCAAACAAGAGGTTAACGGATACAAATTCCCGCTATAGAAGCCGTTTATTACGTATCCACGGTCCTCACCCCATGAAAATCCCAGTACCCACACCATCAAAAAATAGCATACGCGGTCTTCATGGCATCCCGAAAGCTACGACACTACTTTCAAGAGTGTTCGATTACGGTGGCCTCCGAAGTACCACTAAATGATATAATAAATAACCGCGATGCCACGGGCGAGATCGCTAAATGGGCCATCGAGCTCCTTCCGGTCGATATAACATATAAGCCTCGGCGCGCCATCAAGTCGCAAGTATTAGCTGACTTTGTTGCCGAATGGACGGAAGCTGAACTCCCTAAAGAGTACGGCGCGTACTCTAACTGGATCATGCACTTCGACAACTCTAAAATGCTGGCTGGATTGCGAGCAAGTGTAGTCCTGACGTCTCCCACCGGAGACATGGTCCAGTACATCCTCCAAATATTATACACAGACTCCAACAATGTAGCCGAATATGAGGCTCTGTTGCACGGTCTTCGGATGGCAGTCTCTATGGGCATCCAACGCCTGGAAGTACGCGGGGATTCGAACCTTGCAATATCACAAATAAATGGAGACTTTGATGCCAAGGATCCGAAAATGGCGGCCTACCGTAATGCCGTCCTCAAAATGTCAGCTCGGTTCGAGGGGCTCAAATTCCACCATGTGGCTCCACAAAACAATCAAGTGGCGGACGTCCTCGCCCGCATCGGCGCTAAACGCGACCCTGTCCCACCCAACATATTCCTGGAAAGGCTGTTCAAGCCATCCGTAGTATGGGAAGGGGAGTCCGGCAATATAGAACGGATCCGAACACACCCCCAGATTCTGAACTATCAGACGTAATCGCAGGCTCTACCACCGAAATAACGTCTTTAGCCCACGAAATCATGGCTGTCATCACCCCGTGGACTGAGCCTTTCTTGGCCTACCTAAATAGGCAAGAGCTCCCCGAAGACCACAATGAAGCATGCTGCATCGTCTGGCGTTCTAAAGCTTACAAAGTCCATGAAGGGGAACTCTATAAGAAAAGTGCGACCGGAGTGCTCCAAAGGTGCATCTCCAAAGAGGAAGGGCGGCAACTCTTGGCTGAAATCCATGCTGGACTAGGCGGGCACCACGCCGCGGCCCGAGAGCTAGTCAGCAAGGCCTTCCGTACAGGGTTCTATTGGCCAACGACCCGAGCAGATGCACAGGACCTTGTCCAGCACTGCGTCGGTTGCTAGCTCTTTGCCAATCAGAGTCATATGCCCCCTACCGCCCTCCAAACAATCCCCATAACTTGGCCCTTCGCGGTCTGGGGGCTGGATATGGTCGGACCCCTTAAAGGGGGAAGCCACAAGAAAAATACTTATTGGTCATGGTAGACAAGTTCACCAAATGGATAGAAGCCAAACCAGTCAAAACGGCCAAATTCGGACCAGTAATAGACTTTATATCCGGGGTCGTACACCGATACGGTGTCCCCCACAGCATCATCACTGATAATGGCTCAAATTTCACAGCCGATGAAGTGAAAGCTTGGTGTGGCAAAATAGGCATTAAGCTCGGATATGCTTCTGTCTACTAATAACCCACAAGTATAGGGGATCACAACAGTTTTCGAGGGTAGAGTATTCAACCCAAATTTATTGATTCGACACAAGGGGAGCCAAAGAATATTCTCAAGTATTAGCGGCTGAGTTGTCAATTCAACCACACCTGGAAACTTAGTATCTGTAGCAAAGTGTTTAGTAGCAAAGTAATATGATAGTGGTTGTAACGGTAACAAAAGTAAAGACAGCAAAAGTAATGTTTTTGGTATTTTGTAGTGATTGTAACAGTAGTAACGGAAAAGTAAATAAGCGAGAACCAGTATATGGAAAACTCGTAGGCACCGGATTAGCGATGGATAATAATGCCGGGTGCAGTTCATCATGTAACAGTCATAACATAGGGTGACACAGAACTAGCTCTAGTTCATCAATGTAATGTAGGCATGTATTCCGTATATAGTCATACGTGCTTATGGAAAAGAACTTGCATGACATTTTTTGTCCTACCCTCCCGTGGCAGCGGGGTCCTATTGGAAACTAAGGGATATTAAGGCCTCCTTTTAATAGAGAACTGGAACAAAGCATTAGCACATAGTGAATACATGAACTCCTCAAACTATGGTCATCACTAGGAGTGGTCCCAATTATTGTCACTTCGGGGTTGCCAGATCATAACACATAGTAGGTGACTATAGACTTGCAAGATAGGATCTAGAACACACATATATTCATGAAAACATAATAGGTTCAGATCTGAAATCATGGCACTCGGGCCCTAGTGACAAGCATTAAGCATAGCAAAGTCATAGCAACATCAATCTCAGAACATAGTGGATACTAGGGATCAAACCCTAACAAAACTAACTCGATTACATGATAAATCTCATCCAACCCATCACCGTCCAGCAAGCCTACGATGCAATTACTCACGCATGGCGGTAAGCATCATGAAATTAGTGATGGAGGATGATTGATGATGACGACGGCGACGAATCCCCATCTCTAGAGCCCCGAACGGGCTCCAGATCAGCCCTCCCGAGAGAGATTAGGGCTTGGCGGCGGCTCCGTATCGTAAAACGTGATGATTTCTTCTCTCTGATTTTTCTCTCCCCGAAAGCCAATATATGGAGTTGGAGTTGGCGTTGGAGGGCCACCAGGGGGCCCAGGAGGTAGGGGCGCGCCCCCGGGGGGGGGGGGGCACCCTCGTGAGCAGGGTGTGGGCCCCCTGGTCTTCATCTTTTGCGAGGATTTTTCTTTATTTTTTCTAAGGTGTTCCGTGGAGTTTCAGGACATTCCGAAGATTTTTATTCTCTGCACAAAAAACAACACCATGGCAATTCTGCTAAAAACAGCGTCTGTCCGGGTTAGTTCCATTCAAATCATACAAGTTAGAGTCCAAAACAAGGGCAAAAGTGTTTGGAAAAGTAGATACGACGGAGACGTATCAACTCCCCCAAGCTTAAACCCTTGCTTGTCCTCAAACAATTCAGTTGACAAACTGAAAGAGAAAAAGAAAAACTTTTACAAACTCTATTTGCTCTTGTTGTTGTAAACATGAAAAGCCAGCATTCAAGTTTCAGCAATTATTATGAACTAACCATACTCACAATAACACGTAGGTCTCACAATTACTCATATCAATAGCATAATCAGCTAGCGAGCCATAATAATAAAACTCGGATGACAACACTTTCTCAAAATAATCATAACATGATATAACAAAATGGTATCTCGCTAGCCCTTTCTGAGACCACAAAACATAAATGCAGAGCACCTTTAAAGATCAAGGACTGACTAAACATTGTAATTCATGGTAAAAGAGATCCGGTCAAGGCATACCCAATGTAAACCAAAAATAATGAATGCAAACAACAGTGTGCTCTCCAGCGGGTGCTTATTAATAAGAAGGGTGATGACTCAACATAAAAGTAAATAGATAGGCCCTTCGCAGAGGGAAGCAGGGATTTGTAGAGGTGCCAGAGCTCATTTTTGAAATAGAGATAAATTATATTTTGAACGGCATACTTTCGTTGTCAACATAACAACTAAAAGAAGACGATATCTTCCATGCTAAACAGATTATAGGCGGTTCCCAAACAGAATGGTAAAGTTTAGACTCCCCTTCCTCCACAAGCATCAATCCATGGCTTGCTCGAAACAACGAGTGCCTCCAACATTCAACGGGTCCTAAGGGGAGTTTTGTTTGCAATTATTTTGATTTAGTTTGCACGAAGCATGGGACTGGGCATCCCGAATACCAGCCATTTTCTCATGAATGAGGAGCGGAGTCCACTCCTCTTGAGAATAACCCGCCTAACACGGAAGATAAAGGCAGCTCTAGTTGGCATATGAGCTATTCGAGCATGCAAAACAGAATGTTTATTTGAAGGTTTAGAGTTTGGCACATACAAATTTACTTGGAACGGCAAGTAAATACCGCATATAGGTAGGTATAGTGGACTCATATGGAATAACTTTGGGGTTTAAGGAGTTTGGATGCACAAGCAGTATTCTCGCTTAGTACAGGTGAAGGCTAGCAAAAGACTGGGAAGCGACCAACTGAGAGAGCAACAACAGTTGTACACATGCATTAAAATTAATTCACACCGAGTACAAGTATGAGTAGGATATAATCCACCATGAACATAAATATCGTGAAGGCTATGTTGATTTGATTCAACTACGTGTGTGAACATGTGCCAAGTCGAGTCACTTAATACATTTAAAGGAGGATACCACCCCATCATACCACATCATAATCATTCTAATAGCATGTTGGCATGCAAGGTAAACCATTATAACTCGTAGCTAATCAAGCATGGCACAAGCAACTGTAATCTCTAAATGTCATTGCAAATATGTTTACTTCATAATAGCTGAATCAAGAACGATGAATCATCATATTTACAAAAACAAGAGAGGCTGAGTTCATACCAGCTTTTCTCTTCCCAATAAGTCCATCATATAGCATCATTATTGCCTTTCACTTGCACAACCGAAGGATGTGTATAATAATAAGAGTGCACGTGCATTGGACTAAGCTGGAATCTGCAAGCATTCAACTCAAGAGAGAAGACAAGTAATATGGGCTCTAAGTTAAATAAACAATCATGCATATAAGAGCCACTAAGCATTTCCGATATGGTCTTCTCGACCCCCAAAGAAAGGAAAAGAAATAAAAACTATTTACACGGGAAAGCTCCCAACAAGTAAAATAAGAACGGGAAATATTTTTGGGTTTTCTTTTTAATTCTACTACAAGCATGAAAAGTAAAATCAGTAATTTTTTTGGTTTTTCTTAAGGTTTATCAAACACACAAGAAGAAAGCAGGAAAAAGAAATTAAACTAGCATGGATATTACAATGAAAAAGTATGAGCACAGACATCTAGCGATGAGTGTGTGTGTGTGAACATAAATGTAATGTCGGTGGGAAATACGTACTCCCCCAAGCTTAGGCTTTTGGCCTAAGTTGGTCTATTGCCAGGGATGGCCTGGCGAATACCCGTAGGTGAAACTGGGGTCATATTGTGACGCAGAAGACTTTGACTGCCACTGGCTGGCAGCCTCCTTTGGATCCCAAGAATAAACAGATAGTCGTGGAGGCTCATCTTGTGGCTCCGGCTCCGGGGCTGGTGCAGGGTTCCGATAGGCTTGAACTGCCGACCACGGAACGATGTGAGGTTTTGCAAACAAGTTAAACAAAGATGGAGCAGGCAAGGTAATAGTCTCAGGGTGATGTTTATCAAAGTATAATTTATATTTGAGCTCCCCATCGCGACTCTTAACAAGGAAATCATGCGCTATCATACTCTTGTAATATAAATAAGCATGGGGCAGTGTTGTTTCTTCTTTCTCCTCATGCCTAATAGGCATTTCAAAATGTTCAGCTAGGCGTGAAGCATAAATGCCTCCAAAGATGGGGCCCTTAGTACGGTTAAGACTTAACCGTCTAGCAACAATTCAACCCATACTAACAGAGTTATTGCGGTATAAACCATGGAGCAAAATAGTAATATCAGGAATACTAAGATTCCCACAGTTCCCGCGTGCAATCAAGTAACGACTAGCAAATAGGGAAAAGTAGCGTAAAACAGGATAATGAATGCTAGTGTTCCTTGCATCAGAAACCTTCCGGGTTTCTCCCACCGTGATAGTGTTAATAAAAGCTTCTACTTCGTTACGGTGGGGTTCATCTAAGGTGCCCTCAACGGGTATTCTGCAAATCTCGAAGAATTCAGCTAATGTCATCTCTTTAACAACATCATATAAATGAAACTCTACTGTTGGAGGTGATTTCTTAGGGAAAAAGTAGAAGTTTTGCACAAAAGTATTTGTGAGTAAGAGATACTGATGACGTTGGTCGTGGAGGAAGTTGGTGAGGCCGACATTCTCAATCAATAAATAGAAATCCTCATAAATCCTGGATCTCCTCAAGAAGTCATCAGAGGGCCATTCACATGGCTGGACCTCCGCGGTGCGAGGCAAATTAAATTTGGGCTTCTCCTCTTCTTCCTTTTGTTTTTCCTTAGAGCTTCGGCTCGACGAGCCCCTCAAAAGTCTCTTCATTAATTCTGAAACAATTTGAAATTTTTAGTGACCTCAAATAAAAGTGAACCAACTTCAATAAAATTGATAGTAACAACTCCCACAAGTGCCTAGAGCCTATATAAAACATTGGAACTACTTGGAACCATATAAATTTGACATGCAAGCTCAAGAACATGGTCACCTATGCAGCACAAATTTGCAATGAATAAAGCACTAGAACAAAAACTAATTGGACCAACGGAGGAGTCACATACCAAGGAACAATCTCCCCAAGCAGTTTTGCGAGAGGTGCTTTGAGCAAGGAGATCCAAAATCACAGCAACGGGGGCTGGAACTCGTGCTTGAGTTGGTTTTTCGTGTTTGTGTGAGGCAGAGGAAGAAGATGGGTGCAAGAATAAGTGGAGGAGGGCCATCGTGGGCCCACGAGGCAGGGGGGTGCGCCCTCCACCCTCATGGCCAGGTGGCAGCTCCCCCCGTGGTAATTTTTGCACAGTAAATTCTTAAATAATCCCGAAAAAATCATATTAAATTGGCGTGGCATTCTGAGGACTTTTATTTTCGGGATATTTTTATATTGCACAAATAAGTCAGGAAACTGATAGAAAAATACTATCTTACTTTATTTCTACTAAATAACAGAAAATATAAAGAGGGTAAAGAAGGTTGTGCTTCTAGTTTCATCCATCTCATGCTCATCAAAATGAATCCACTAACAAGGTTGATCAAGTCTTGTTAACAAACTCATTCCGAATAATCACGGAACCGGAGAAATTTTGAATGTCACTAAGTTACCTCAACGGGGATATGAAAATCCCCAACAATAAGAATATCATACTTTTTCTTGACAATAGGGAGAGGAAATTCGAAATCTCCAAATATAATCGATGGAACTTTTCCAATAGAGTTGATACTATAAACTTGAGGTTGTTTCCTCGGAAAATGTATCGTGTGCTCATTGCCATTAACATGAAAAATGACATTGCCTTTGGTGCAATCAATAACAGCCCCTGCAGTATTAAGGAAAGGTCTTCCAAGAATAATAGACATACTATCATCCTCCGGAATATCAAGAATAACAAAGTCCGTTAAAATAGTAACATTTGCAACCACAACAGGCACATCCTCACAGATACCGACAGGTATAGCAGTCGATTTATCAGCCATTTGCAAAGATATTTCAGTAGGTGTCAACTTATTCAAGTCAAGTCTATGATATAAAGAGAGAGGCATAACACTAACACCGGCTCTAAGATCACATAAAGCAGTTTTAACATAACTTCTTTTAATGGAGCATGGTATAGTAGGCACTCCTGGATCTCCAAGTTTCTTTGGTATTCCACCCTTAAAAGTGTAATTAGCAAGCATGGTGGAAATTTCAGCTTTAGGTATGTTTCTTTTATTAGTAATAATATCGTTCATATACTTGGCATAAGGATTTGTTTTGAGCACATCATTTAATCGCATACGCAAAAAGATGGGTCTAATCATTTCAGCAAAGCACTCAAAATCCTCATCATCCATTTTCTTGGATGGTTTCGGAGGAAAAGGCATGGGTTTCTGAACCCATGGTTCCCTTTCTTTACCGTGTTTCCTAGCAACAAAATCTCTTTTATCATAACATTGATTCTTTGATTGTGGGTTATCAAGATCAACAACAGGTTCAACTTCTACATCATTATCATTACTAGGTTGAGCATCAACATGAGCATTATCATTAACATTTTCACTAGGTTCATGTTCATCACCTGATTGTGTTTCAACATCAGAAACAGAGATATTATTTGGATTCTCAGGTGGTTCAGCAACGGGTTCACTAGAAGTTTGCAAAGTCCTATCATTTTCCTTTTTCTTCCTCTTAGAAGAACTAGGTACATCAATATTATTTCTCTAAGAATCTTGCTCGATTGTCTTAGGGTGGCCTTCAGGATACAAAGGTTCCTGAGTCATTCTACCAGTTCTAGTAGCCACTCTAACAGCATAATCATTTTTCTTACTATTCATTTCATCAAGCACTTCTTTCTGAGCTTTAAGTACTTGTTCTACTTGAGTGGTAACCATAGAAGCATGCTTGCTAACAAGTTTAAGTTCACCTCTAATATCAGCCATATAATCGCCCAAGCGTTTAATCATAAAGGTATTCTGTTTTAATTGTCTACCAAAATAAGCATTAAAGTCATCTTGCTTAAACATAAAGTCGTCAAACTCATCCAAGCATTGGCTAGCAATTTTAGTAGGAGGGACTTCAACTTTATCATATCTATAGAGATAATTTACCTTTACTATCTGTGTCGGGATATCAGGAGGTTCTTCATTAAATAAGTAATTGAGATGATATACTTCTTCAACGGACGGTAAATTAAGACCATGTATTTCTTCAATTGGAGGTAAATTCTTAACATCTTCAGCTTTAATACCTTTTTCTTTCATAGATTTCTTTGCCTCTTGCATATCTTCGGGGCTGAGAAATAGAACACCTCTCTTCTTTGGAGTTGGTTTAGGAATAGGCTCAGTAATTGGATCAAGAACTGGCTCAGGAGGTGGTTCAGGAGGTGCCCAATTATTTTCATTGGCCAACATATTATTCAATAGAATTTCAGCGTCATCCGGTGTTCTTTCCCTGAAAAGAGAACCAGCACAACTATCCAGGTAATCTCTGGAAGCATCAGTTAGTCCATTATAAAAGATATCAAATATTTCAGGTTTCTTAAGAGGATGATCAGGCAAAGCATTAAGTAACTTGAGAAGCCTCCCCCAAGCTTGTGGGAGACTCTCTTCTTCAATTTGCACAAAGTTGTATATTTCCCTCAAAGCAGCTTGTTTCTTATGAGCAGGGAAATATTTAGCAGAGAAGTAATAAATCATATCCTGGGGACTTTGCACACAACCAGGATCAAGAGAATAATACCATATCTTAGCATCACCCTTTAATGAGAACGGAAATATCTTAAGTAAATAAAGGTAGCGCGATCTCTCATTATTAGTAAACAGGGCAGCTATATCATTTAACTTAGTAAGATGTGCCACAATAGTTTCAGATTCATAGCCATAAAAAGGATCAGATTCAACCAAAGTAATTGTATCTGGATCTACAGAAAAATCATAATAATCCTTATCGGGAACATAGATAGGTGAAGTAGCAAAAGCAGGGTAGGGTCTCATTCTATCTCTAAGAGATTCTTTACTCCATTTAACCAGCAACCTCTTAAGTTCATATCTATCCTGGCAAGCAAAAATAGTTGCAGAAGATTCTGCATCAAAAAGATAACCCTCAGGAATAGCAGGCATAGGTTCATCATCACTAACATCATCGTGTTCAGGTTCAATAATTTCTCTTTCTCTAGACCTAGGAATTTGCTCATCAAGAAATTCACCAAGTGGCATAGTAGTATCAAGCATAGAAGTAGTTTCATCATAAGTATCATGCATAGCAGAAGTGGCATCATCGATAACATGCGACATATCAGAATCAATAGAAGTAGTAGGTTTAGGTGTCGCAAACTTTCTAATAACAGAAGGAGAATCTAGTGCAAGGCTAGATGGCAGTCCCTTACCTCCCCTCGTAGTTGAGGGCAAAATAGTAGTTCGATCGTCTTTCAATTTCTTCATAGTGTCCAGCAGATAAACAAATCCCAAGTGACTCAAAGAATAGAGCTATGCTCCCCGGCAACGGCGCCAGAAAATAGTCTTGATAACCCACAAGCATAGGGGATCGCAACAGTTTTCGAGGGTAGAGTATTCAACCCAAATTTATTGATTCGACACAAGGGGAGCCAAAGAATATTCTCAAGTATTAGCAGCTGTGTTGTCAATTCAACCACTCCTGGAAACTTAGTATCTGCAGCAAAGTGTTTAGTAGCAAAGTAATATGATAGTGGTGGTAACGGTAACAAAAGTAAAGATAGCAAAAGTAATGTTTTTGGTATTTTGTAGTGATTGTAACAGTAGTAACGGAAAAGTAAATAAGTGAGAACCAGTATATGGAAAACTCGTAGGCACCGGATTAGCGATGGATAATTATGCCGGATGCGGTTCGTCATGTAACAGTCATAACATAGGGTGACACAGAACTAGCTCCAGTTCATCAATGTAATGTAGGCATGTATTTCGTATATAGTCATACGTGCTTATGGAAAAGAACTTGCATGACATCTTTTGTCCTAACCTCCCGTGGAAGCGGGGTCCTATTGGAAAATAAGGGATATTAAGGCCTCATTTTAATAGAGAACCGGAATAAAGCATTTGTCACACCCTAGCTAGTTCATGCATTAGAGTGTTGCATCATGTTTATTCTTTCATCAGAAACCTGAAATGGGGATGACAGAACCCCCAGCCCCCTCTGAAACCAACTAGGGTTTACTAAAAACCTTTTTCAATGAACCTGAAATGCCCTTCTAAAATGCCCATCATTTTTGTCTTGGCTCAGAACCTCTGCCAAAAGTGATGCACATTTTCCTAGGTCATCTTAGGGTCTTTGAATTAAATCATAGATATTTGAATTTGGGCATTTAAAATTATATAAAATATTCAGATGCTCAAATATCTCCAAACTAAAATGTTTCATGTTGGAAATAATCCAACTATGGACCAGGAGTAGTTTGGTGATTTTAGGAGTTGCCTAAGTATTTTTAATAATTCAACAAAGTTGCAGAAGTATTAAAAAAACAGAAAACAGGAAAAAATAAAAAACCTTACCTGGCGCCCAGCACCCGCCCACCTGCCGGCCCAGCCCAGCGCCGCGCCAGCGAGCTGCTTGCCGGCCAGGCAAGCAGGCAGGTGCTCAACGGCGAGCACCGCATGGGTGCCACGCACCTGCTCGCCGCCTCGCCGCTCCACTCGCCCGGCTAACACCGTGGATCACTCCCCCTCTCTCCCCCGAACCCCCCAGACACCCCCTCTCCTCTCCAGCTCCTCCCCCTCTCGCTCCCCAGCCATGGCCGACGCCACCGCCGCCGTGCCTACGTCGTAGCCGCGCTCCCCGCCGCCCGTGCGTCTTCTCGTCGTGTCCAGGAGCTCCGCCGCCGTCCACTTCATCGAGCTAGCCGAGCCCCGTGTGCTCGTGCGGCCCGAGTCCACCGCACCAACCTCGCCCGAGTCCGCCATCGCCGGAGATCCCCTTCAACGCCGTCGCCGCCTCAGCTCGTCCCCGACCCCGCCGGTGGCCTCTACGGGTGCGCTGTGAGCCTAGCTACCCCTCCTACCCTCCCTCTCTCGTTCCCGAGCCGTGTAGCCACCACACGAAGACCACCCGCACGCACCGCCGTGGATCTCGTCGCTGACGTGCTCCCGGTCACCCTCCGGCCACAAACTACTGTCCATCATGCTCACCGTGTCACGTAGCACCTAACCAGCTACTCCCCGCACCTCACCGACCCCTCTAGCGTCAAGTTTGCCTGCGGCCGAACTCCGGTGGCCGCCAAAGTCGTCGCCAGGCCAACTCCGGCCACCCCGACCCCAACGGACTCCACCAAGAGCTGCGGCTCGTCCTCAGCTCCACTCCAATGGCCTCCGCGACCCATTTGGTGGCCGGAACGGCCAAAACCACTTCCGCCGCCGCGTCGGGCTCGCCGGCTGCTAAACACCGGTGCAGCCGACCTGGGTTTGACCACGGGTGGGCCCTGGTTGACTCTCCTGAGTCAATGACAGGTGGGGCCCAGCCCTGTTAACTATTTAGGATTAGTTTAAATTAATCTTAGTTTAACTAATCACACTGACATGCGGGACCCACTGTCAGGTTTGACCCGGACCATGTCCCGTTGACCTGCTGATGTCACACTGACGTCAGGCTGACGCAGTAATTGATTTTCTGGATTTAATCTAATATAGGAAATTCCAGAATATAGTTTAAACTTCAAAAATTCATAACTTTTAATCTGTAACTCCAAATCAGACAAGTTATATATGAAAAATGATCAGAAAAATCCAATCTATCCATCTGTACTATTTTCATGCATGATTAAACAAGTTAACTTGATGTTTAATGCAGAACAAGGTAAAACACTTTAAAGGGCCATGTATGAGTTTGAAATTTGAATCTTTGGTCCAAATTGGTTCAAACCCGTCTGGTCTTAGTTGCATTAGCCCAACACACTCATATTGCCATGTTTCATGCATGCATCATATTGTTGCACATTGTTTGGTGATGGTTGTGTATCGGTGTTCTTTGCGGCAGGTTCTGCCTCCGAGGAGTACCGTGATTACCCTAACGAAGAACCGTATCAGTGCATCGAACCATCAGGCAAGCAACCAACCATTTGATCATATCGATACAATCCCATGTTCTCGCTCCTGCTCTCTTTTACTGCATTAAGACAACGCGTTTCAAACTGCTGTGTGCTACGGTAGTTGAACCCACTTCCTCTGCATGACCTGTCATTGCCACAGTAACTAGATGAAACCCACTAGCATGTGTAGGAGTTGATTGAGCCATATGTATGTGTTGTTCCTACCTTGCTATGCCTGCTATGCTTAGAGTCGTGTCAGGTCTGGTTCATCTGGGTGATGGGCTAGAGTGAAATGATTATGTCGGTAATGAGAGTGGTGTGGTGAACACGATTTGGTAAAGGTATCGATGAGAGGCCATGTAGGAGTACATGGTGGGTTGTTTCATTGAAGCCGACCTTAAGCACTGAGATCTGTATGTGTGATTTAAGATACAGCTACTACCATGCATTGGGCCCTGAAATATGACCCCGCTCGACTTCTTATCCACCCTAGTTCTCTGTCCAGGAGTTGCAAGTAGTTTCTGGTGTTTGTAGCCTACTGGAGGCCGTGGACAGCGCTGACCGTAGGGGTGGGCTGTGATGCGGTAGGTACGTGGCACGGTGTACCGAATACCCGTTAGGTATCTCGGGAACCCTGTTCACATCGTTTGGGGCTGTGAGCGAAACCTCGGCCGGGTCTCCTCATGGATGGAACCCGAATAGGCGATAAACCTGGACTAGAGACTTAGGTGTTTAGGTAGGTCGTGGTCTACACCCACGTCGGCTTTCGCTTGAAGTCTGCCGAGCACATGTCGTGTGCAGACGCTAAGTGGTGGAAACATGTATGAAGAAGTACACCCCTGCAGGGTTAACATGATCTATTCGAATAGCCGCGTCCGCGGTAAAGGACTACTTGGTTGCCTATACAGTTCATAGACAAGTAAATGGAAACTACTAAAAGCCTCAAGATAAGTGTGAGTGCCGAGGATGGCTCTTCCGTAGGAAGACGGAGGTGGATCCTCGGTAGTGTATTGAAGTGGTGAGTAGTGGACTCGTGTGCGCAAAACCATTTCAAGTTGGAGTCTCGTAGGATAGCCTAGCCAAGAGTCAAAGCTGGCTTGCTGCAACAACTCCACCAACCCTTCTTGATAATGTGCATGTATGTAGGATCTGATGTAAGTCTTGCTGAGTACCTTTGTACTCATGTTGCTATAATTTACATTTTTACAGAAGACGCTGCAACCCCTTCTGATGGGTTCTTCGTAGACGTTGACATCAATGAGTAGGCTAAGGCCCAGGTGGTGATCCTGAGCTTGTGAAGGACCACGTAGTATAGCTAGGCTTTCCAAGCCTCTTTTATTTTACTAGTTGTCTGTACTCAGACAAGTTACTTCCGCTGCTGGTTTGTATGACTGTATGACTTGAATGCTGGGTCGTGTGACCCGTACCTATGTGTATGTTATGTATGGCTCTCTGAGCCTTAAATAAAGTACTTGTGTCGTAGAGTCATGTTGTGATGCCTTGTTGTATTTGCACATATCGAGCATATTGTGTGTATGATTGAAATGCTTGGTATGTGTGGGATCTGACTATCTAGTTGTTTATCTTTAGTAGCCTCTCTTACCGGGAAATGTCTCCTAGTGTCTCCACTGAGCCATGGTAGCTTGCTACTGCTCCGGAACACTTAGGCTGGCCGGCATGTGTCCTTCTTCGTTCCTGTGTCTGTCCCTTCGGGGAAATGTCACGCATTGAGTACCGGAGTCCTGTTAGCCCGCTACAGCCCGGTTTACCGGAGTCCTGCTAGCCCGGTGCTACAGCCTGGACCCACTTGCTAATGACCGACACGTTCGTTGCTGGGTCATGGATGCCTGTCCCTGTAAGTCTGTGCCACTTTGGGTTTACGACTAGCCATGTCAGCCCGGGCTCCTTATCATATGGGTGCTAGCGACACTATCATATACGTGTGCCAAAAGGCGCAAACGGTCCCGGGCAAAGGTAAGACGACACCCGTGGAATACCGTGTGTGAGGCCGGAAAGTGATACCGTGTGTGGGTCCTGACAGCGTTGGTATCAGAGCAAGACTGCGTGTAGGTTCTCCAAGCCAAACTGGTCGATGTTGAGTCTAGAAATTCTTTAGTTATATGTAGGGGAATTGTTTGTGGGTTGGAACGTAAGGCTCTTTTTACTCCTTTATCTTATGGCATTCTGATCTGAGTCAGTCTATCCTTCCATCGGGGGTTAAGGAATTAGGATCTTTTCTCTCTATCAGGTTCACGTGTTACTAATCAGTAGTACCTTATAGGTTTGATGGATACAAGCCTAGTTCAGTTCTACTACCACATTATGTTGCTGGGATGGACTCAGAACTTTGGTATGATGTTGTTGAGTGTGTATGAAATCCTTTGTCAAATGTCTCAAAATCCTTTTTGAGCATTTACAGCTGTTATGCTGCCGAAATTTTGCTAGAAATTCTAATGCCTTTGCATTATGGTTGTGCTTTCAGATGGCCACTCGCGACCTCAATCAAGTGGTTCGCCTGACTCGATGCCTAGATGTACCCGGCCATACCGCCATGTTGGTCAGGGTAATGACTGAGGCTGGATACCGTTGGTATCCTGAGTACACGGTCGAAGAGCAATTTCGAGACTTTAATCAAAGCCAGTATCTCTGCACTGTCAGGATATTTCCATCTTATCCTGGATCCACCGAGCCCCTTCACTGCTCCTATGGACTCGGGGTTACTATTGCGAGTCAGGTCTGGCCTATTTCGGGACTCTGATTTCCGGTATATGCCAGGATCACTTCCGGGAGCACAAGGGTATCTCCAGGCTATCTATGCTGACCCCACTCAGGAGGATTCACGGACTCGCACCACTGCTGAGATGCTCGAGGATAAGGACCGTGAAAATCGGGCCTTGAGGCTAGAGCTTTTCAATACCCGTGCTGACCATTGGGCCACTTGACTCGGTTTGCACCGGCGGTGCAAGCTGGATATTCGGATATGCGCGATCTCTATCCTGTGAGATCTGCTCTGCCAGACGTGATGGGTTGGCGTGATGTAGGAGGCATCACCCCACCTCGTGGTCCCCGCAGGCCACCGTCTGTTGGTCCAAGACCTCATCCTAGCCCCTATGGTCCACAAGCTCCGCGAGATCGTCTGTTTCCGGATGATCATGTTGAGCTTCCAGGCTATGGAGGTGACTTCTACGAGGACTACTACGGATCGGTCTGAGTTAGTGGTAGTATCACTAGTTCGTACTAGCTGTGTCGTCTATCGTCCTGCGTGACTCGTGGGATATGACCTAGTTTGTACCGCCTTCCGGAGGTGTAGAAAAATAATGTATAGGAGCTTGGGATGCCTCCGATGAGATGTAATCTTCTTTTCACCGTAATAGTACCTTGTTTGGTCTTGTACTAAACCTTGTATGGTGTGTATGACGATGGAATAAAGAAGCAGTTTCTGTATCTACCATGTCATACGGATGATCATCTTGCATTCCGAGTTATTCCTTACATTCTGTATCCTATGTCGGAATCTTATCATTCTGACTAAATCATTGTCTTGTTTACCTAGGATGGTCAACACGCGCAATAACCCTGCTCCTCAAGAGCAGGCCGAAGGCAGTGAAGTCAGGAATGCAAATCTGCCTCATCCTCCTTCCCTAGCCGAGGTTATGCTGGAAGCCGAGAGAAACAAGCGGGAGACCAACCGTTTGTTGGAGCGTATTGAACAGAACACAGCACACCATCAGAGAAATAACTTGGTGTCACTCAGTGATTTCATCAAGTTACATCCACCCACGTTCCACCACTCCGTCGAGCCTCTCGACGCTGATGACTGGCTTCGCAGTATTTCTCACAAACTGCGTTCCGCGCTAGTAGCTGAGGCTGACAAGGTCACCTTTGCTGCATATCATCTTGAAGGCCCCGCCAGTCTATGGTGGGAGAATTATGGAGCTATGCGCCCAGCGGGCCATGTCACTACTTGGGCTGAATTCAGCGAGGCTTTCCGTGAACATCACATTCCGGAGGGTCTCATGGACCGTAAACGTGAGGAATTTTGCAGTTTCACTCAAGGCCGACTCTCTGTGGATGCTTACAGCAGGGAGTTCGGTAACCTCGCACGATATGCAACTGAGGAAGTTTCTACTGATGCCAAGAAGCAAGCAAGGTTCCGTAAGGGACTTAGTCCTGAGCTTCGCCGCGACCTCCGTCTGCATGAGTGCACATCTTTTCAGAAGCTTGTTAACAAGGCCATCAGTGCTGAGACTGGTCAGACTGATTATGACGCAACACGCAAGCATGGCCGTGACGTGGGTTCCTCATCCGGTGCTGGCCCTCAGAAGCGCCGCGTGTGGGTGCCTAACACTGCCCTGCCACCCAGGTTCACACCGAGGCCATCCTTCCAGGCGCCTCGCCCCGTTCAACAGTTTGCACCAGCCAAGCCCTATGGTGGTCCAACCAACAATGCTCCTCCACGCACCAGTTCCGTGACTTGCTTTAAGTGTGGGGAATCTGGCCACTATATGCGCGAGTGTCCCCAGACCAACCCCAACCAATCTGCTAAAGCTGTTGGCCGTGGCAAGCCGACAGGGAAAGTGTTCCACGCCAAGCCGGCCACCGCTGCACGTGGCCATGTCAACTGTATCTCTGCCGAGGAAGCTCAAGAGGATCCCAACGTCGTTCTCGGTACGCTCCTTGTTAATGGCCACCCGGCATCTGTTCTTTTCGATACAGGAGCATCTCATTCATTTATATCCGAGAGCTATGCTCGTCTACATAACACCACATTCTGTGAGATGCCCACCTCTATGGTAATTCAAACTCCGGGATCCAAATGGCAAACCTCTAGGGTAAGTCATGGAAATGAAATCCAAGTCGACAGACTTGTTTTTCTTGCATCTTTGATAGCCCTTAAATCTTCAGATATTAATATCATCTTGGGTATGGACTGGATGTCAGCTCATCATGCCCAAATTGATTGCTTCTCTAGGACTGTTCAACTCACCCATCCTTCGGGGAAGATAGTCAATGTCTTGACCCGAATAGCCAAGCGACAGTTACATTCTCTTAACGCCAGCCCTTTGCCATACCTTGAGGACGTTCCGGTAGTCCGTGACTTCCCGGATGTCTTCCCAGAGGAATTTCCAGGTGTTCCACCTAACAGGGATGTTGAGTTCGTAATAGACCTCATTCCAGGAACCGTCCCGATTGCTAGAAGACCCTTATAAGATGGCACCACTAGAACTAGCCGAGCTTAAGAAACAACTCGATGAGTCCTTGAAAAAGGGTTTCATCCGACCTAGTTCATCTCCGTGGGCTTGCCCCGTCCTCTTCGTCAAGAAGAAGGATGGTACGGACCGGATGGTTGTAGATTATCGACCTGTCAATTTGGTCACAATCAAGAACAAATATCCGCTCCCCAGGATCAACGACCTGTATGATCAGCTCGCTGGATCCTCAGTCTTCTCCAAAATGGATTTGAGGTTGGGCTACCATCAAATCAAAATCAGGAACGGGGACATTCCTAAAACGGCCTTTGTTACTCGTTATGGCCAATACGAGTACACCGTCATGTCCTTCGGTTTAACCAACGCTCCAGCCACCTTTTCTCGGTTGATGAACTCAATCTTCATGGAGTATTTGGATAAATTCGTCGTGGTTTACCTCGATGATATACTCATCTACTCCAAGAACGAGGAAGAACATGCCGAACATCTAAGGCTAGTGTTGAAGAAACTTCGAGAGCATCGCCTTTATGCCAAATTCTCTAAATGTGAATTTTGGTTGTCAGAAGTGACCTATCTGGGTCATGTAATATCTGGTAAAGGTATTGCTGTTAACCCTGAGCGAGTTCAAGCCGTCCTTAATTGGACTCCACCTGAATCGGTCAAGCAAGTTCGGAGTTTTCTGGGCTTAGCGAGCTATTGCCGTCGCTTTGTCGAGAACTTCTCCAAAGTTGCTAAACCTCTAACCGAACTCCTCAAGAAAGATAAAAAGTTCGAATGGACTCCACAATGTGAGCACAGCTTTCAGGAACTGAAAAGACGCCTGACTTCTGCTCCCGTACTGGTACCGCCAGACTTCTCTAAGGACTTTGTTATCTACTGCGACGCCTCGCGACAAGGACTAGGTTGCATTCTCATGCAAGATCGACACGTAATTGCTTACGCTTCACGGCAATTGCACCCACATGAGGAGAATTATCCTACTCATGATCTAGAGCTTGCAGCTGTAGTCTATGCACTTAAAACCTGGCGACATTACCTCCTCGGTAATCGTTGCGAAATATTCACTGATCACCAAAGTCTGAAGTACATCTTCACCCAACCGGATTTGAATCTCAGGCAAAGACGTTGGGTCGAGTTGATCACAGATTTCGACTTAGGAATAACTTACACCCCAGGGAAAGCCAACGTCATGGCTGATGCGCTAAGTCGTAAATCTTATTGTAACAACCTGATGTTACAACAAAGTCAACCGCTTCTCCATGAGGAATTTCGGAAGCTTAACCTTCACATTGTTCCTCAAGGATTTCTTTCCACCTTGGTGGCGAAACCTACTCTTACGGATCAAATTATCGCTGCCCAAAAGCGAGATAAGGGAATATCTAAAATCAAGGAGAACATTGCTAGCGGAGGTGCTAGTTGTTTCTCCACAAATGATCATGGTGTTGTGTACTTTGAGAACCGTTTAGTGGTTCCCAAGAACCAGCATCTACGGCAGTTGATCCTTAAGGAGGCTCATGAATCTCCTCTCACCATTCATCCCGGTAGTACTAAGATGTATCAGGACCTACGCCAGAGGTTCTGGTGGACTAGGATGAAGAGAGAAATTGCTCAGTATATTGCTAATTGCGACGTCTGCCGTCGTGTAAAAGCAGAGCATCAACGGCCTGCTGGCACCCTTCAACCCCTAGCTATTCCTGAATGGAAATGGGATAAAATTGGTATGGATTTCATTACCGGTTTTCCCAGGACCAAGAGAGGGAATAATGCTATCTTCGTCGTTGTCGATCGTCTTTCCAAAGTGGCCCATTTCTTACCTGTTCGTGAGAGTATAACCGCTAGTCAATTGGCAGACTTATACATCTCCCGAATAGTGTCTCTCCATGGTGTTCCTTTGGAAATTAACTCGGATCGAGGAAGTCTTTTCACCTCTCGATTTTGGGAAAGTTTCCAAAATGCTATGGGAACCCGCCTTTCCTTTAGCACCGCTTTTCACCCTCAATCGAGTGGTCAGGTAGAACGCGTCAACCAGATCCTAGAAGACATGCTTCGAGCCTCTGTTATCTCATTCGGAATGGAGTGGGAGAAATGCCTTCCATTTGCCGAATTTGCTTACAACAACAGCTATCAATCTAGCTTGGGTAAAGCCCCTTTTGAAGTTCTCTATGGACGACGGTGTCGAACACCCCTTAACTGGTCAGAAACCGGGGAAAGACAATTCTTTGGCCCGGATATGATTCAGGAAGCAGAAGAGCAAGTTCGCATCGTTCGTGAAAAGTTGAAAACAGCCCAATCTCGTCAAAAGAGTCAATATGACCGAAAACATAAGGCTATGACTTTCGAGGTTGACGAGAAGGCTTACCTTCGGGTTACTCCTCTGAAGGGAACCCATCGTTTCGGTATCAAAGGCAAATTGGCTCCTCGTTACATTGGACCTTTTCGTATTCTCGCTAAACGAGGAGAAGTTGCCTACCAGTTGGAACTACCTCCGCATCTCTCCAGAGTCCACGATGTCTTCCACGTTTCTCAACTCAGGCGTTGCTTCTCGGATCCTATCCGTGGAGTGGACCACGAAACGCTTGATCTCCAAGATAATCTCACGTATCGAGAGTACCCCATTCGTATCCTCGATCAGGCCGAGCGTACCACTCGACGTCATAATATCAAGTTTCTCAAAGTTCAATGGTCGCACCATTCTGAGGATGAAGCAACTTGGGAAAGGGAGGATCGTCTTCGACTCGAGTATCCCGCCTCTTCCCGGAGGAACCCAAATCTCGGGACGAGATTCTTTTGAGTGGGGGTGAGTTGTCACACCCTAGCTAGTTCATGCATTAGAGTGTTGCATCATGTTTATTCTTTCATCAGAAACCTGAAATGGGGATGACAGAACCCCCAGCCCCCTCTGAAACCAACTAGGGTTTACTAAAAACTTTTTCAATGAACCTGAAATGCCCTTCTAAAATGCCCATCATTTTTGTCTTGGTTCAGAACCTCTGCCAAAAGTGATGCACATTTTCCTAGGTCATCTTAGGGTCTTTGAATTAAATCATAGATATTTGAATTTGGGCATTTAAAATTATATAAAATATTCAGATGCTCAAATATCTCCAAACTAAAATGTTTCATGTTGGAAATAATCCAACTATGGACCAGGAGTAGTTTGGTGATTTTAGGAGTTGCCTAAGTATTTTTAATAATTCAACAAAGTTGCAGAAGTATTATAAAAAAACAGAAAACAGGAGAAATAATAAAACCTTACCTGGCGCCCAGCACCCGGCCCAACTGCCGGCCCAGCCCAGCGCCGCGCCAGCGAGCTGCTTGCCGGCCAGGCAGGCAGGCAGGTGCTCGACGGCGAGCACCGCATGGGTGCCACGCACCTGCTCGCCGCCTCGCTGCTCCACTCGCCCGGCTAACGCCGTGGATCACTCCCCCTCTCTCCCCCGAACCCCCCAGACACCCCCTCTCCTCTCCAGCTCCTCCCCCTCGCGCTCCCCAGCCATGGCCGACGCCACCGCCGCTGTGCCTACGTCGTAGCCGCGCTCCCCGCCGCCCGTGCGTCTTCTCGTCGTGTCCAGGAGCTCCGCCACCGTCCACTTCATCGAGCTAGCCGAGCCCCGTATGCTCGTCCGTCCCAAGTCCACCGCACCAACCTCGCCCGAGTCCGCCGTCGCCGGAGATCCCCTTCAACGCCGTCGCCGCCTCAGCTCGTCCCCGACCCCGCCGGTGGCCTCTACGGGTGCGCTGTGAGCCTAGCTACCCCTCCTACCCTCCCTCTCTCTTTCTCGAGCCGTGTAGCCACCGCACGAAGACCACCCACACGCACTGCCGCGGATCTCGTCGCCGACGTGCTCCCGGTCACCCTCCGGCCACAAACTGCTGTCCATCATGCTCACCGTGTCACGTAGCACCTAACCAGCTACTCCCTGCACCTCACCGACCCCTCTAGCGTCAAGTTCGCCTGCGGCCGAACTCTGGTGGCCGCCAAAGTCGTCGCCGGCGCCAACTCCGGCCACCCCGACCCCAACGGACTCCACCAAGAGCTGCGGCTCGTCCTCAGCTCCACTCCGATGGCCTCCGCGACCCATTTGGTGGCCGGAACGGCCAAAACCACTTCCGCCGCCGCGTCGGGCTCGCCGGCGGCTAAACGCTGGTGCAGCTGACCTGGGTTTGACCACGGGTGGGCCCTGGTTGACTCTCCCGAGTCAATGACAGGTGGGGCCCAGCCCTATTAACTATTTATGATTAGTTTAAATTAATCTTAGTTTAACTAATCACACTGACACGTGGGACCCACTGTCAGGTTTGACCCAGACCATGTCCCGTTGACCTGGTGATGTCACACTGACGTCAGGCTGACGCAGTAATTGATTTTCTGGATTTAATCTAATATAGGAAATTCCAGAATATAGTTTAAACTTCAAAAATTCATAACTTCTAATCTGTAACTCCAAATCAGACAAGTTATATATGAAAAATGATCAGAAAAATCCAATCTATCCATCTGTACTATTTTCATGCATGATTAAACAAGTTAACTTGATGTTTAAAGCAGAACAAGGTAAAACACTTTAAAGGGCCATGTATGAGTTTGAAATTTGAATCTTTGGTTCAAATTGGTTCAAACCCTTCTGGTCTTAGTTGCATTAGCCCAACACACTCATATTGCCATGTTTCATGCATGCATCATATTGTTGCACATTGTTTGGTGATGGTTGTGTATCGGTGTTCTTTGCGGCAGGTTCTGCCTCCGAGGAGTACCGTGATTACCCTAACGAAGAACCGTATCAGTGCATCGAACCATCAGGCAAGCAACCAACCATTTGATCATATCGATACAATCCCATGTTCTCGCTCCTGCTCTCTTTTACTGCATTAAGACAACGTGTTTCAAACTGCTGTGTGCTACGGTAGTTGAACCCACTTCCTCTGCATGACCTGTCATTGCCACAGTAACTAGATGAAACCCACTAGCATGTGTAGGAGTTGATTGAGCCATATGTATGTGTTGTTCCTACCTTGCTATGCCTGCTATGCTTAGAGTCGTGTCAGGTCTGGTTCATCTGGGTGATGGGCTAGAGTGAAATGATTATGTCGGTAATGAGAGAGTGGTGTGGTGAACACGATTTGGTAAAGGTATCGATGAGAGGCCATGTAGGAGTACATGGTGGGTTGTTTCATTGAAGCCGACCTTAAGCACTGAGATCTGTATGTGTGATTTAAGATACAGCTACTACCATGCATTGGGCCCTGAAATATGACCCCGCTCGGCTTCTTATCCACCCTAGTTCTCTGTCCAGGAGTTGCAAGTAGTTTCTGGTGTTTGTAGCCTACTGGAGGCCGTGGACAGCGCTGACCCTAGGGGTGGGCTGTGATGCGGTAGGTACGTGGCACAGTGTACCGAATACCCGTTAGGTATCTCGGGAACCCTGTTCACATCGTTTGGGGCTGTGAGCGAAACCTCGGCCGGGTCTCCTCATGGATGGAACCCGAATAGGCGATAAACCTGGACTAGAGACTTAGGTGTTTAGGTAGGTCGTGGTCTACACCCACGTCGGTTTTCGCTTGAAGTCTGCCGAGCACATGTCGTGTGCAGACGCTAAGTGGTGGAAACATGTATGAAGAAGTACACCCCTGCAGGGTTAACATGATCTATTCGAATAGCCGCGTCCGCGGTAAAGGACTACTTGGTTGCCTATACAGTTCATAGACAAGTAAATGGAAACTACTAAAAGCCTCAAGATAAGTGTGAGTGCCGAGGATGGCTCTTCCGTAGGAAGACGGAGGTGGATCCTCGGTAGTGTATTGAAGTGGTGAGTAGTGGACTCGTGTGCGCAAAACCATTTCAAGTTGTAGTCTCGTAGGATAGCCTAGCCAAGAGTCAAAGCTGGCTTGCTGCAACAACTCCACCAACCCTTCTTGATAATGTGCATGTATGTAGGATCTGATGTAAGTCTTGCTGAGTACCTTTGTACTCATGTTGCTATAATTTACATTTTTACAGAAGACGCTGCAACCCCTTCTGATGGGTTCTTCGTAGACGTTGACATCAATTAGTAGGCTAAGGCCCAGGTGGTGATCCTGAGCTTGTGAAGGACCATGTAGTATAGCTAGGCTTTCCAAGCCTCTTTTATTTTACTAGTTGTCTGTACTCAGACAAGTTACTTCCGCCGCTGGTTTGTATGATTGTATGACTTGAATGCTGGGTCGTGTGACCCGTACCTATGTGTGTGTTATGTATGGCTCTCTGAGCCTTAAATAAAGTACTTGTGTCGTAGAGTCATGTTGTGATGCCTTGTTGTATTTGCACATATCGAGCATATTGTGTGTATGATTGAAATGCTTGGTATGTGTGGGATCTGACTATCTAGTTGTTTATCTTTAGTAGCCTCTCTTACCGGGAAATGTCTCCTAGTGTCTCCACTGATCCATGGTAGCTTGCTACTGCTCCGGAACACTTAGGCTGGCCGGCATGTGTCCTTCTTCGTTCCTGTGTCTGTCCCTTCGGGGAAATGTCACGCATTGAGTACCGGAGTCCTGTTAGCCCGCTACAGCCCGGTTTACCGGAGTCCTGCTAGCCTAGTGCTACAGCCCGGACCCACTTGCTGATGACCGACACGTTCGTTGTTGGGTCATGGATGCCTGTCCCTGTAAGTCTGTGCCACTTTGGGTTTACGACTAGCCATGTCAGCCCGGGCTCCTTATCATATGGGTGCTAGCGACACTATCATATATGTGTGCCAAAAGGCGCAAACGGTCCCGGGCAAAGGTAAGACAACACCCGTGGAATACCGTGCGTGAGGCCGCAAAGTGATATGAGGTGTTACATGCTAGACCTATGTGGCATCGAGTCGGGGTCCTGACAGCATTAGCACATAGTGAATACATGAACTCCTCAAACCATGGTCATCACCGGGAGTGGTCCCGATTATTGTCACTTCGGGGTTGCCGGATCATAACACATAGTAGGTGACTATAGACTTGCAAGCTAGGATCTAGAACACACATATATTCATGAAAACATAATAGGTTCAGATCTGAAATCATGGCACTCGGGCCCTAGTGACAAGCATTAAGCATAGCAAAGTCATAACAACATCAATCTCGGAACATAGTGGATACTAGGGATCAAACCCTAACAAAACTAACTCGATTACATGATAAATCTCATCCAACCCCAACAAGCCTACGATGCAATTACTCACGCATGGCGGTGAGCATCATGAAATTAGTGATGGAGGATGGTTGATGATGACGACAGCGACGAATCCCCCTCTCTAGAGCCCCGAACGGACTCCAGATCAGCCCTCCCGAGAGAGATTAGGGCTTGGTGGCAGCTCCGTATCGTAAAACGTGATGATTTCTTCTCTCTGATTTTTTCTCCCCGAAAGCCAATATATGGAGTTGGAGTTGGCGTCGGAGGGCCACCAGCGGGCCCACAAGGTAGGGGGCGCGTCCAAGGGGGCGACCCCCACCCTCGTGAGCAGGGTGTGGGCCCCCTAGTCTTCGTCTTTTGTGAGGATTTTTCTTTATTTTTTCTAAGGTGTTCCGTGGAGTTTCAGGACATTCCAAAGATTTTTATTCTCTGCACAAAAACAACACCATGGCAGTTCTGCTGGAAACAGCGTCAGTCCGGGTTAGTTCCATTCAAATCATACAAGTTAGAGTCCAAAACAAGGGCGAAAGTGTTTGGAAAAGTAGATACGACAGAGACGTATCATCTACCATCCTCAAACAAATGGCTAGGTCGAACGGGCAAACGGTCTCATCATGAGCGGCATCAAACCCAGACTAGTGAGATCCTTGACAGAGTCGAACACTCATTGGGTGGAGGAGCTCAACTCCGTACTCTGGGGGCTGCGGACCATGCCGAATCGTACCACCGGATATACACCATTTTTTATGGTGTACGGCGCAGAAGCGGTACTACCCTGTGACATAATACATGATTCGCCACGCGTACGCATGTACGAAGAGAAGGAAGCGGAGTTAGATCGGCAGGATAACTTGGACACCCTGGAGGAGGAGCGCGACGTCACGAAGGCCCGTTTCACATTCTATCAGCAACAGGCTCGATGATACCAAAGCAGAGAAGTGCGGGCCAAACTTATAATATTGGCGAGCTCGTTCCACGCTTACCGGAGAAGAAGAAGGACAAGCTTAAAACCAAGTGGGAAGGTCCCTTCGTCATTGACAAAGTTATCACCAGAGGAGCGTACCGCTTATGTAATGCGTACGATAACAGACTCGAGCCGAACCCATGGAACGCGGCCAGACTCCGGAGATTCTACGCCTAGCGCCGAACTCAGTGTTTGTCTCCTTACCCCCTCCTTTGTAATTATGCTCCCTTCCTCTTCCTTTCTCGATCCTTTTCTCTTCACACAAAGTATTTAATACAGTACGGACTCCCGGATTACTCCGGATGCACTATGTGTGTAAGCAATACCTGGGGGCTTCCTATACGGAAGCTAAACATAACTTACACTAAAAGGCTTTTTGCCCATCACACATGCGTTTTCCATGTGTGCCTTTTCCTCACCATTATATGCATCGATATGACTTAAGATGTGGCCAAGCTGGGTTGCTCTTGTTTTTATACCCTACGTTCCCGTTAAATTCGGCTAGGGCATAAGGGGAGCACCTCTGTGATTGTTATTGCCGATTCAGCCGGATGTGTACCTTAGACTGGGTGAAGCCGAAAGCTAGTTTCCTTAAGAGAATATTCGGTCGATGACCAAAAGATGTATTTGTTTATTACAACATAAATACCCAGAAGTCTTGTATCCTGCGCCATTGTTCACAGTCCGGACATGTGCATTGCTGCATGCATACCCAGGGAAAGGAACCCCTAACAGAACTAATTCTCCATGGAAGATGTTTCTTACTATCCATGTAATATAACATAACTAGTTGGGTACTTGTCTGTTCAAGCACTTATGACCCCTACGCCTGGTCTCCACGCATACCCCGGTTTTGTATAACTGAGCGGGTATTCGGAAACACCCCGGACTGTAGGATTCGAGGGCTGAAGCGAAAAGGTCCGCCATGACAAATGATTTTAATCCGGCTAGGGGCTACTTATGCCCATTAAATTGCACAGTCACTTGGACTGACTATATTCCTCCTCTATGCCATCCAACAGGCTATCTAGCTTACAATCCTGTTGAGAATACTTAGCGGCTAACGCTACCTGGTCATATACAAGACTTATGGGAATTTCTTGCCCATCGGGGCCCGCCAGTCCTACTTCAGCCATATGGTTCGGGTCCAGCTTGGTGTAGCGCATCTTCACCATTGCCCAAGCTTCTCTTGCACCTTGCCAGCATGCTGATATCTTCCATAGTCGGAAGCGCCGCCGGGATCCTCGAAGCAGGTCCAGAAGCTCCCCCATGCCATTAGGAAGGGGGCTTGATGGCCACAAGGCCTGAGCAACGCCGTGCATCACCCGCCGAGCTCGCTCATGCAACTGTGAAAGTTCTTGTAGTACATCACCTGTAGATGAGGGCATCTCCAACTCGTGGCGACCCATTAACATTCCTACAAACCAAATTCTTTCAATACACTTCCTCGCCGAACTATCATACAGTTCGTCTGGGCACTCACCATAAATTCCGCGTCAGAGCCTTTTATTCTCTTTTACGGAGTCCGCCAGCTGGGCACGGATGTCTTTTAACTCTATGTCCAGCCGGACATTGGCATCTTGAAGATTGTTCTTCTCCTGCCGAACTTGCGTGAGAATGCGCTTGCCAGCCTTTAGCTACCCTTTGAGATGCGAGTCGTCATCTCTTCCGCCCTCCGGATTCACCCCGGGGTTATCTGCAGATTTTTTTGTTAGATTTGTCATATCAGCCATTTATTAACTGGTGCATTTTAGTACAATTGATACAAATATTCCCAGAGGGGGCCTTCTGGGATCCCTCTAACTTGGCAACCGCGTCCCTCAGCTGGGCCTTGCATTCCTCCAACTCCCGAGCCAATTGTTCATTCTTATCTACAAGAACCTGTGCATAAATTGATCCTTCAAACAGTTGTTCCAACTATTTCAAGTCTCAGGGGCTACTGCTATACATACTCATCAAAATTTCTTACCTGTATATCTTTGGTATGCTGGTTGGTCGCTTGGGCAAGCCCGCCTTGAGCAGCTCAGACGTATGCGTCTGCCGAATTGAAGGCATTAAAGGCCTCTTTGGAAAAGATGTTGTTCCGAAGCATGGCCCTCCGGCGCCGGTGATTCATGGCGCTCTCCACTTTGGAGTTCGTGGCCGAAAACATATCCGCATCCTCTGTCGGAGAACTAGGTGGTACTGGCCCCGTGTCTACCTCCACCCTCGAAGCCGATTCTGGAACCCGGCCGGAGGAGGCGTGATTGGCGGGATCCCCGGATATAGTTTGGCTGCTCCTCTTCCTGCCAGACACACAGGGCGCTATCATATTTTAAATACTATAATCGTAGGACAGGTTATTACTTTACCTCTGCAGCGGTGTGTCGACCCTCACCGCCCTCCTCTTGAGCCTGCTCGATTCGGACGCGCGTGGTCGATGAGTCCCTAGGGGCTCAAACCCGCGCTCCGACCGTCGTCTCTGCAAACAGCACGACGCCTCAAGGGTAAATCATAATACTTGAGGGGAGTCCTCTTCGGAGGATAGGGTTTTTAGCTCGGCTTACACGCGACACAGGGAGCAGTCTAGGATAATCGGCCGTAATGGCCACTGAGGCACCATCCCAGCTCGCTTGATAAAATACCCCGTTGACAAGCTCCATAGTGATATCTAGATCTTCTTTGAGTCCTGGATCTAGAGCCCTTCCGGGGTCCTCTGGCTGCAGGGAGGGGCTGAAGATTCCTTCTATGACCCTCCTTAGTTCCTGCTCGGAAACATCGATGCGGGTAATCTTAGCAGAAGAACGCTAAAGTAAGTAAAACAGGGGGAGGAATGACGACTTACCCACTCTGGGGGGTTGTACATGGACAATCCGTCCTGCGGTTTAATGCGAAGGAATTCCTCATCTTCCCCTTTGTATAAATCGGACAATATCCTTGCCAAAGCAGTGGAGGAGTCCGGACCCTTACGGCCACAGCGGGTGGCGTCGTCTTCCCCGTTGAAGTGCCACATGGGCTTCCCCCGATATTGAAGCGGTTGCACTCCCCGCATTATGCATATTGCCATGACCTCGACTATCGTCAGTCCAGATGTGGCCAGTAACTTTATCCTGCTCATCAGGAAGTGTATTTCCCTTGTATCCTCTTCTTGAGGGCCCCGGGGGCGCCAGGGTAGGCGAGCCCTCGGCGGGGCATTACTGAACTTGGGGAGACCTGTCCGGACTGGATCAGGAAGGGGAACGTCATCAATGTAAAACCACTCTGAAGGCCAGTTTTCTGGTGCCTTCTTAGGAGTTCCGGACAGGTATCCGGTCTCGGCAATGTGCCATACTTCGGCCCCACCCACTTGACATAGGGATTCTCCCTGGGTGCGGGGGACAAGGCAGAACAACTTCCTCCATAATCCGAAGTGAGGCTCACAGCCTAAAAATAGCTCGCAAAGGGCGACGTACCCCGCTATATGCAGGCGGGCGTAAGGTTGTGCAACTGGAGGCCGTATAACTCCAGGAGCCCGCTAAGAAACGGGTGGATGGGAAACCCGACGCCCCTTAGCAGATGCGGGATGAGGCATATACGCTCCTCTGGAGATGGATTTGGAGATCCCTCCGCGGGTTCCCCTCCGTCATAAGTGGCTATTCCGGCTCGGACAGGGACCATGAACGCTGGTGGGAGAAACCCTTGGGTTTGTAACTTTATCAGATAGCTATGAGGAACTGAACACTCTCCCCAATCCCCTGACTTGGAACGGGGAGAGCGAGCAGAAGAGCTACGACGGCCGGCCATGTTGGAATGGTTTTTTGCGGAGCACTCTATCGGATGCTAGCTCAGGAAGGGAGAGTGAGGTTTGGATCTGAGAATCCCTGTCCCTTAAAATAGATGGTCAGGCCGAAGGATTAAGGCTGGCAAATGCAAAAATGCCTCGACTCTTTGCATTCGCTCGACGCGTGGAGATGGTCATTATTGAGGCACTGAAGCCGAGGAGTACAACATTGATGTGATGCCGGACACTATTCGTCGTAATAGGTACTTTGGAGTATTCGGAGATGGAACCCGCCTTGCAATGCCGAAGACAAGACCGCACACCGGACTCATCGTCATTGAAGCCTGGTTCAGGGGCTACTGAGGGAGTCTTGGATTAGGGGGTATCCGGACAGCTGGACTATATACATCGTCTGGACTATCGAAGCGTAAAGATACAAGACTCAAGACTTCGGCTAGTGTCCGGATGGGACTCTCCTTTGTGTGGAAGACAAGCTTGGCGATCCGGATATTATATTTCCTTCTTTGTACTCCATGTAAACCCTAGCCCTCTTTGGTGTCTATATAAACCGGAGAGGTTGGTCCTTAGAAGGCCGATCACATTGACAGTCATACCATCATAGGCTAGCTCCTAGGGTTTAGCCTCTACGATCTCGTGGTAGATATACTCTTGTACTACTCATATCTTCAATATTAATCTAGCAGGAAGTAGGGTTTTACCTCCATTGAGAGGGCCCGAACCTGGGTAAACATTGTGTCCCTTGCTTCCTGTTGCCATCAGCCTAAGACGCACAGATCGGGACCCCCTACCCGAGATCCACCGGTTTTGACACCGACACCGGGGGCGTGGCTATCGATCTGCTCCAGATGGCCAAGCGAGTTGGCCCGTAGTACGAAGCCGCCGAACACGAAGATCTGTCCGGGGAGAAAAGTCTCACCCAGGATAGCATGGTTGAAGGTTGGAGAAGCCATCTAGCCTTGCAGTGACGACACAGAGGAACTCCCAATGAAAGCACCAATGTCGGTGTCAAAACCGGCGGATCTCGGGTAGGGGGTCCCGAACTGTGCGTCTAAGACTAATGGTAACAGGAGGTTGGGGACACGATGTTTACCCAGGTTCGGGCCCTCTTGATGGAGGTAATACCCTACTTCCTGCTTGATTGATCTTGATGATATGAGTATTACAAGAGTTGATGTACCACGAGATCAGAGAGGTTAAACCCTAGAAGCTAGCCTATGGTATGATTGTTGTCGTGTCCTACGGACTAAACCCTCCGGTTTATATAGACACCAGAGAAGGGCTAGGGTTACACAGAGTCGGTTTATAGAGGAGGAGATCTACATCCGAATCGCCAAGCTTGCCTTCCACGCCAAGGAGAGTCCCATCCGGACACGGGACGAAGTCTTCTGTCTTGTATCTTCATAGTCCAACAGTCCGGCCAAAGTATATAGTCCGGTTGTCTGGATACCCCCTTATCCAGGACTCCCTCACCCATCGATCCAAGATCCACAGCTCGGGACCCACTACCCGAGATCCGCCGGTTTTGACACCGACACCATCCTACTTCCACCGTTCCGTTTTTACGACACACATAATCATTGTCATATTGCTTTGCTTGATCATATAGCGGACATAGTATTTGTGGCTCAGCCACCATACATCATTTTCTATACATGTTATGCTAGATCATTGCACATACTGGCACACCACCAGAGGTATTCATATAGAGTCAAATTTTGTTCTAGTATCGAGTTGTAATTTTGAGTTGTAACTTGTAAGTAAATAGAAGTGTGATGATCATCATTATTCATTATTAGAACATTGTCCCAAGTGAGGATAGGATTATGGAGACTATGATTCCCCCACAAGCCGGGATGAGGAACCGGACGAAAAAAAGAAAAAAAGAGGCCAAGAAGAGCCCAAGAAAAAAGGGAAAGAAAAAAGGGGAAAATGAGAGAAAAAGAGAGGAGGGGCAATGTTACTATACTTTCCACACTTGTGCTTCAAAATAGCACCATGTTTTCATATAGAGAGTCTCCTGTGCTTTCATTTCATACAACTAGTGGGAATTTTTCATTATAGAACTTGGCTAGTATATTCCAATGATGGGCTTCCTCAAATGCCTGAGGCCTTCATGAGCAAGCAAGTTGGATGCACACCCACTTAGTTTTCTTTTGGAGCTTTCATACTTTCGGTGTCAAAACCGGCGGATCTCAGGTAGGGGGTCCGGAACTGTGCGTTTAAGGCTAATGGTAACAGGAGGCAAGGGACACGATGTTTTACCCAGGTTCAGGCCCTCTCGATGGAGGTAATACCCTACTTCCTACTTGATTGATCTTGATGATATTACAAAAGTTGATCTAGCACGAGATCGTAGAGGCTAAACCCTAGAAGCTAGCCTATGGTATGATTGTTGTTCTTGTCCTACGGACTAAACCCTCCGGTTTATAAAGACACCGGAGGGAGCTAGGGTTACACAGAGTCGGTTACAAAGTAGGAGATCTAACATCCGAATCGCCAAGCTTGCCTTCCACGCAAAGGAGATTCCCATCCAGACACGGGACAAAGTCTTCAATCTTGCATCTTATAGTCCAACAGTCCGACCAAGGTACATAGTCTGGCTGTCCGGACACCCCCTAATCCAGGACTCCCTCAGTAGCCCCTGACCCAGGCTTCAATGACAATGAGTCCGGCGCGCAGATTATCTTCGGCATTGCAAGGCGGGTTCCATCTTTGAATACTTCAAGATAGATTCCGAACACAAGGATCGTGTCCGGCTCTACAAGACAAATTTCACATACCACCGTAGAGGGATAAATATTTCACAAATCTGATCTGCTGACAACTCCTTGTAGCATGCCATGGTCCGATCATTATTCGAACCGTTTTTTACAACCAGCCACCACACACATTGCGAGGCGGTTTCCTTGGCATGTCTTGTCGAAGCAGAGATCGTGTCCCCATTATCGCGGGATCCTCATCAATATGAGTATGGGTAATCCCAACATGCCTGTTGGCATGACTCTGTGTTTTTAGGCTAGTCCCGAACTGTTACGCTAGGGACGCTTGATATCCGCCCCCTTTATAGAGGGGTCAAGGCCTATCCCCTTTTTACCACACTCGTGCCTGTCTGCCTCTCGAGTTCCAATACCCGAAGCTCAAGCTTAGGCACTTCAGATCTTCAATCATATCCGGATCCAACCTTCAAGGTCAGTGGATGGCCTCCTCTGTCACAGAGGAGGACATTCCGAAGCTCACGGGGGGGGGCAGATATTTGACCGCCGATGTTAAGCACAGGATTCCCGCCTCTGGGCAGGTCATCCCCACTCCCGAACCCAACGAGAGTGTCCTATTTGTTTCTCATTTCCTCCAAGGCTTAGGCCTTACTCTTAATCCCTTCGTGAGAGGTCTCATGTTCTATTATGGGCTAGATTTTCACGATCTAGCCCCAGATTCCATCCTCCACATCTCGTCGGTTATCGTCGTGTGTGAAGCCTTCCTCCACATCACCCCACACTTCGGCGTGTGGCTCAAGACCTTTAATGAGAAGCCGAAGGTGATCGAGGGGCGACATGCGGAATGTGGAGGTGCCGCAATAAGCATAAATGTCGATGTTCCATGGCCAGAAGGTTCCTTCCCGGAGGTGTCTGATCTGTGGCAACGGAGGTGGTTTTACGTCACAGCTCCCCGAGGCACAACGTGGGTGGCTGCCCCTGCCTTCCGTCCGGGCCCTCCGCCTCAACTGGCATCGGGGGCCAATGTGGGACTAGACTGGGGCCTGCTAATGACATACCGATATTGCAGGGCCATATTTGGGAGCTTCTTGAGAGGGATATCGATTTTGTCAAAATCATTCAGGTAATGCTAGTTCGGCGGATCCTGCCGTGCAAACGTCGGCCTCTCCGAATGTGGGAGTTCAATCTGGAAGGTCCGCGAACCATTCAGCACTTCTTCGGCATGACGCTCGAAGGGATGTATAAGTTATTCCTCGGACCACAAGTAAGGTGTCCGGACACCACCAAGGATGTGGGCCTGAGCTACAATCGCCCTGATACCCAAGTAAGTAACCCTATAACCGAACACTTTGCTTATGTTTAATACAACATTATTCTGAAAACTTGTCCGCGGCCGGGATTGGCTCAGCAAGGCGAAGAGGATCAGGTGTTCGGCCCCACTTCCCGAAGGCTCGCCTAGTCCTGTAATAGCCAGAATGCTCAGGCGTGCATTAAGCCAAGTGCCCTTGGGGAAAGGGGAAGAGAAGAATAGCGAAGCCGAACTCCACACATTGCACATCCAAACCGAGGGAATTACTGTCTCCATGATGGAGGATAATCGGGGAGGTTTTTCCAAGGTTTCCTCCCCCCACGGGAAGAAAAGGGCTGCCTCCAAAGACTTGGAGGCGGAGGTGCCTAAGAAAGGGAAGAGAGCTTCACCAGGGGGTCCGGCCCCGAAGGGCGTCCTCACCGCACTGTGCCTACAAACGGGCCAGCCCTCAACCAAGCTGTAAGTTAATAAACAAGAAGCTATTGCTTTTTCCTCTAAGAACCATAACCAGGATCTATTTTTTGCAGTCCGGCTAGTAGCTCATCTCAACACGGTTCGTCTTCGGGGGATCTTCTTCCGGAGATGATGGAGAGTGAAACCCCACCTGCCTCTCCGCCCCATGGGGCAAGCGACCCGGAGGTGTCGTCACGGAGGAGTACAGATCCGCTGAGGCCGGAAGTTAACACTTCGGCCACCCCGAGCCTGGCGTGTTCGGCTCCCATGGAGGGCAATGAGAAGGGTCCTGGACAGTCCGGTGCCCGGCCGAACATACTGACAAGCCTCCTGGAGCAAGCTGCTCTCTTGGAGGAGCACCGTACGCTAATGGGTATGGTGTTGGAGAAGATTTCGTCCGCAACAAGCGGGTTAAATGAAGCTTTTGGAAGCTTGCTCAAAGGCTTCAAGGTACGCGATGAAATACACAATTTTGGGTTGTACCGCACGTGCTGGGTGTGCTCCGTATAGATAGTAGCCCCTGAGACTCTGATTGCTAGCGTTAGGCGGCAAACGGAGGATCACACTCTCAGGTAATGATCATACTACATTCATGCGCAGGTTGCTAAGGGTCTGGCGGTAGACCAGACCTCTGCATTCGCCGAACTGAGGCGACAGATTGCTGTGGTGGATGCCGACATCACGCTTGTAAACAAGCGGCTTGACGAATCATAGAGTATGCGCTCGTGTTTTCCTCATTTGTTTTTAAGAAATATTAAGAGGATTGTAATATTGATATGATGTGACTGCAGACGGAGCTGCTGCCATGGAGGCCCTGAGGGCGGAGCTTGCACTAGCCAAGGAACAAGCCCGGGCTAGTAATGCGGCTGCCCTGAAGGCAGTCGAAGACTTGAGAGCCGAACAGGCTGCTCCTCACCGAAGCGAAGAAAAGATAGCCAAGATGGTTGTGGAGCTGAAGGACGCCGCCGGCCGATATGAGCTTCTTGAGAAGGAGAATCAGGCAAAGGCGGCTGACCTAAAGAAGGCCGAGGATGCGGCTAAGGAGACGCGCTCTGAAATTAGAGATGCATGGGAGGAACTTTGACAAGCCCGAGAAATCACGGCTGGGAGCCCATATTTGTTGCGGATGAAGTTCTTAGATCCAAAGTATGCTCCTTTGGTTCGGCTTTGGAGCGCTGCAGATGAGTATGCGGACTTGGCGAAAAGTACGGCTGATGCGACCAAGTTATTCAAGGATCATAAAGATAATGAAATAGAAAGGTTGTTCTGGTCCCAATTTAGCGCTCCAACGCGCTCATTGCCATTGAGTGAGAGGATGGCCGCTATAGTCGAGCTCCAATGGTTGTCCAGTCTTGCAATGATGTCAGGACCCCGACTCAATGCCACATCGATCTAGCATGTAACACCTCATATCACTTTGCGGCCTCACACACGGTATTCCCACGGGTGTCGCCTTACCTTTGCCCAGGACCGTTTGCGCCTTTTGGCACACGTATATGACAGTGTCGCTAGCATCCATATGATAAGGAGCCCGAGCTGACATGGCTAGTCGTAAACCCAAAGTGGCACAGACTTACAGGGATAGGCATCCATGACCCAGCATCGAACGTGTCGGTCATCAGCGAGTGAATCCAGGCTGTAGCACTGGGCTAGCAGGACTCCGGTGAACCGGGCTGTAGCGGGCTAACAGGACTCCGGTATTCATCGCGTGACATTTCCCCGAAGGGACAGACACAGGAACGAAGAAGGACACATGCCGGCCAGCCTAAGTGTTCCGGAGCAGTAGCAAGCTACCATGGCTCGGTGGAAGCACTAGGAGACATTTCCCCCGTAAGAGAGGCTACTAAAGATAAACAACTAGATGGTCAGATCCCACACATACCAAGCATTTCAATAACATACACACAATATGCTCGATATGTGCAAATACAACATGGCATCACAACATGACTCTACGAATCAAGTAATTTATTCAATAGGCTCCGAGGAGCGAGATATTACAAACATGGGTCTCATGACCCAACAATCAGAGCATACAAATCAAAGCACAAGCGGAAGCTATCATGTCTGGGTACAAACATCTATAACTGAAAAAGGCTGAGAGGCCTGACTACCTACCAGATCCTGCCGGGGCACAAGATCGTAGCTGAGGTAACAAGCTAAACGTCGAAGTCCATGCGAAGCTACTAGTGAGACCGACGTCTCTCTGCAAAAACATAAAATAGGCAAATGTGAGCACAAATGTACCCAGCAAGACTTACATCAGAACTAACTACATATGCATCATTATCAACAAAGGGGATGGTGGGGTTTAACTGCAGCAAGCCAGCTTTGACTCGGTGGCTATCCTGAACTACGACTGCAATGTAACTCTTTGAGGTGGCACACACGAGTCCACATGTTCACCATATCAATACACCACTATGGATCCGCTCCCGTCTCCCTACGAGAACGCCATCCATAGCACTCACGCTTATCTTGCGTATTTTAGGGTATCCACTTTCACTTGTCTATGAACTGATATAAGCAACCCAGAAGTCCTTTTCCGCGGACACGGCTATTCGAATAGATGATGTTAACCCTGCAGGGGTGTACTTCTTCGTACATGTTTCCACCACTTAGCGTCTGCACACGACATGTGCTCGGCAGACTTCAAGCGAAAGCCGACGTGGGTGTAGACCATGACCTACCTAAACACTCAAGTCTCTAGTCCAGGTTTATCGCCTATTCGGGTTCCATCCATGAGGAGATCCGGCCGGAGTTTCGCTCACAGCCCCAAACGATGTGAACAGGGCTCCCGAGATACCAAACGGGCATCCGGTACACCGTGCCACGTACCTACCGCATCACAGCCCACCCATACGGTCAGCGCTGTCCACGGCCTCCAGTAAGCTACAAACACCAGAAACTACTTGCAACTCCTGGACAGAGGACTAGGGTGAATAAGAAGTCGAGCGGGGTCATATTTCAGGGCCCAATGCATGGTAGTAGCTGAATCATGGATCACAAACACAGAACTCAGTTCCTAAGGACGGCTTCAATGAGACAACCCACCATGTACTCCTACATGGCCTCTCACCGACACCTTTTACCAAATCGTGTTCACACACTTAGCTCACATACAGTAGGACATGTTCACACACCTCTGATTCATCCTGGATGAATCAGACCTGACACAACTCTAAGCAGTAGCAGGCATGACAAACAAGCATGAATGAGTAGGCACAACAGGGCTCAAACAACTCCTACTCATGCTAGTGGGTTTCATCTATTTACTGTGGCAATGACAGGTCATGCAAAGGATAAAGGGGTTCAGCTACCGCAGCAAGTAACAAATATGTCGTTGTTGTCCTAATGCAGTAAAAGAGAGCAGGAGCGAGAGAGTGGGATTTTATCGGAATGAACAAGGGGGTTTTGCTTGCCTGGCACTTCTGAAGATAACATTGAGTCTTCATCAGTGTCAACAATCACAACGTCGGAACATCGTCTACCGGGAGGGAACAGATACCGGCAATAAAGAAGAAATACAATCAACGCAATGCACAATATGATGCATGCTCATGACATGGCAATATGAATGTGTTTTGAGCTAATGCAACTAGCAACAGATTAAATGAAGTTGGTTTGAATACAAGATTCAAATTCCAACTCCATATATGGTTATTTTAAATGCCCTTTATTTGTTTTGTCCAAAACAGAGGACAAACATTGTTCAAACATGCATGAAAATGGTACAGATGGATTCCTTGGATTTTTCTGATAATTTTTCATATATAAATTGTTTCATTTGGAGTTACGGTTGATTTTATATGATTTTTAGAAGTTTTAGGCATTTTCTGAATTTCCTGAATATTTATAAAATAAACTAAATTCCAGAAAAGGAATATTGCGTCAGCATGGCGTTGGCATGACGTCAGCAGGTCAACGTGCGGCCCAGGTCAAACTGACCGGTGGGTCCCTAGTGTCAGTGTCTAACTAAACTAACCTAACTTAGTTAATACTAACCTAACTTAATTAGCCGGGCGGGGCCCGCATGTCAGTGGCTCTGGGGAAGTCAAACTAGGGTCAAACCCGGGCCAACTCGCCGGAGTTGACCCACTGTTCGTCGCCGGCGGAGCCAGAGACGGCGGAGGGGTGCGGGTTTCCTCCTCCGGCGACCAAATGGCCGGCGGAGGGCATCTACGGAATGCCCAGGCTCGCGCGCATCTAACAAGGCAAACGGGGGAAGCTAGGGCGGCCGTAATCCTCGCCGGCGTCGAGCTCAGCGGCTGCCGGACCTCGGGCGTTGGCGGAAATGGCGGTACGGTGCACAAAAGGGGAAACGGAAGGGCGCTGCGGCCTCCTGAGGTTGCGGTGAGCACGACAGTGGGCTCGGGAGCGAGCTGCGGTGGCTGTGGCCACGACCATGCCATGGCCGGCGGCGAGGAGTAATCGGCTCCGGTGAAAAGGGCGGCTAGAGTGCGGGAACTAGCGCGGGGAGGAGGGGAAATGGAAGAGGAGCTCACAGCGGATCCGATAGAGGCAACGGCGAGGCCGGGGAGGGGCTAGAGCTCGCGAATCCTCGAAAGTTCGCCGGCGGCCGAAGGTTGAAGACGACGATGGAGGCGACGTTGCAGGGCTTCCGGAGGGCTGTGGATCGGTGGGGAGGAAGAGGGGGTCGAGGCGGAGCCTTTGAGAGCATCGGCGAGGCTAGGGGGTGGCGGTGGCCGCGAGGGAGCTCGTCGGTGGCGGCGGCTCCGTTCGGGCGAGTGAGAGAGAGGAAGCAGAGGAGGGGGGATGAGTTCGGGAGAGAGTGAGAGAGTTCCAGGGGGGTGGCGTGGCACGCATGGAGGCGTCCGGGGTGTCGAGGTTGAGCGGCAAGCAGGAGGTGGCCGGGGCGTGCGCCGGCGTGCGTCGGCCACGCGCCCGTGCCTACTAGCGCGAGGAGGAAGGCGACAGGGGGGAGTGGAGATGGGCTGGGCCGTGCTGGGCCAGGTAGGCTGAGAGGTGAGCGCCAGGTAGGGTTTCTCTCCTCTCTGCTTTTCCTATTTCTGTTTTTATTTATTTATTTTGTTCTGTGTTGTTTTAGTTTGGTAAAATACTAAACCATTTTATAAAATCCTGAAAATAGTTATGTGGCTAGAACTAAAATATACCAAACCACATAAAATGTTCCAGTATTATTGGACATATATTATTTATATATCAAATATATATCCAATGCAAATAGTTATTTATTTAATTCAAAGGCCCAAAATAATTAACTTTGAGATACCAAAAATATTGATTTGAGTTTTACCTCTATGCAATATTTTCAGAGGCTAAGAGGAACATTTTCTTGGACTTCTTTGAGAAGATTTTAATGTTGATCATTTTTAGAAGGTTTCTGAGGCTTTGAAAATCCCTCAATTCAAATTTCATTTGAATTTAAACATGATGCACACATGAGGGCCTAGCCTAGTGCATAACAGGACCAGGGATGTGACAAATGAGGTCTGTAATAGACTATCTATGGCCGAAGGGACCGAGGCCGGACAGTTACTTTGGTTTAGTGCAACAATTGTTTGGCGCCAGATCATGAATCGATGCCATGAAAAGGTCGGTGTGCATAGAGGGTGCGCGGATGGCCCTTGGTCGTGTTAAGACATATTGGACAGATATGGGGGCCACCAGCATTGCAACCCAGAGTCCGGTAGGAAGCCAGGACCCAGTCGAGCACTATTTTGAGCAGGTCATAGAAGGTGGCCGTATAATAGAGGCTCAGTGCTCGAAGAATGTCATGTTCGAGTGACAAGTCGATTAATTGAAACAATTATGTTTAAATATAGAGGTTGTGTTTATACTTTTGCCTGAAAGTGTTATAATGCCTCCTGCGCGGCCGTTTATGTATGTATATAACTTGAAAGTTAGCAGTCATTGGCTTTATCCCCCACGCATATAATGCGGGGGTGTTCGAAAAAATATGTGTAATCACACTTGATCCAATGTCTTGGTCCATTAAGGAGGTGATCGCACGTCGAACCAGGCAACCAGACTATAAAGTTGTAACACTTTCACTTAGCCATAGAAGTTTAATGGTGGGGCTACTATGTAGCCCCTAGTACTTCCGTGTGCATCCGGATTGGGGCACGTATGTACGTGACCGGGAAATGGTCCTTCGTTAATGCCGAGGAATCCTATAGATTCCGCTGAGTCCTCGAGTGGTTGACCAGTCTCTCGCTGTATCATGATAGTCAGTTTTTGGCTTTCTCTACTCAGGTGCTCATCCGGAATAACTAGGGCAAAATCACAGATGTTCTCCTTTGGCCGCCTTAGCCGATAGAACGGAATGTAAGGCAGCAAACCCAAGAGCCGGGCAAACCCAACATTTGACCAAAGACATGATTCGGAGCTGATGCATATAAGGCCAAACTCGCGATGTCGAACACTCCCGAAGGTATTTGGACTTTATAACATGTACTGGGCTGAGCAGCGCCCTTGATTATGAACCCTGTATTTCCAGGTATGTGCATTGATCTGTCGTGGTTGAATGCCTATAACGCCAGTATCCACTGTGGGTGTATTGAATACCCACGGGATGTCAAGCAACAAAAGATAGTAAAGAAGGTTTACATAGGGGCTTAATCTAAAGAGAAACCTTTGAGCAAGGCCCTGCTGCACGTCTGCGCCTTTGTCTTCGTTGTGCCGTATCCTGGAAGGGTGTCGCACGAATAGTGTCTGTAGAAACGAAAACTCATGTAAAAGAGTAAGCGTGCGGGAAGTTTGGTTATTCTCAATGGATGGTAGAAATATGAGATATTGGCCTGTTAGTAAGGCAAGCCGAATTGTGGGCTTTATTACATGTTTGCATCCCTTGGTACCATTTATGGGTATATATGTATGGCGCCCAGCTCAGGTTTATCCGGGCTGTTGCTAACAGTGGTGCTCTGGACTCGTCTAACCGAGTCCGTGGTCTTAATGACCGATCATGCGTCCTGATGGGAGAGGCCGCTTAGTGTCCGGCTGCGAGAGCCGCCGCATACTGCTCTGTGTTTCCGCGAACAGTTATGATGCCACATGGACCGGGCATCTTAAGTTTAAGGCAGGCGTAGTTCGGTACTGCATTAAAGCAAGGGAAGGCCGTTCTTCCGATTAATGCATGATAACCGCTGCTGAAGGGCGCGATGTTGAAGAGTAGTTCCTCACTTATGAAGTTGTCGGGAGAACCGAATGTCACCTCTAATACAAGGGAGCCCCAGCAGCGGGCCTCAATGCCTGGTATCACTCCTTTAGAGGTGGTGTTACTTTGGCTTATTCTAGATGGGTCTATCCCCATTTTATGGACGGTGTCCTGATATATCAGATTAAGAATACTGCGGCCGTACATTAGGACTCGAGTGAGATGGTATCCGTCAATTATTGGGTCGAGCACCAAGGAAGCCGATCCTTTGTGCCGGATACTGACCGGGTGGTCCCTGTGATCAAAGGTAATCGGGCAAGCCGACCAGGTGTTGAATTTGGCGGCAACGCACGCTATGTGAGTTGCGTGGACCATGTTTACTGTTTTGACTTCTACTGGGATTTTTTTCTGTCCCCCAGTGTTTGGCTGGCGAGGCTCATCCTCATATTCGCTTGGCGTTTCCCTTCCCATGTGTTAGGTGTTTAACTTGCCGGCCTGCTTGAAGACCCAACATTCTCTGTGAGTATGATTTGCAGGTTTTTCGGGGGTGCCATGGATTTGGCACAATCTGTCCAGGACTTTATTCAGGCCGGACGGTCCTTCTTTTTTGCTCTTAAATGGCTTATTTCTTTGACCGGGTCGAGAGCCCCTGAATCCGGCGTTGACCGCCGTGTTGTCCAGACTTTCTTCATTGTTCCGACGCTTGTTCTTATTGCGCCATGGCTTCCCGTTGCCATCTCGAATTACGGATGTGCCTGGGTCACTGGTGCCTCTACGGGCCAACCAGTTGTCTTCGCCCGCACAAAAGCGGGTCATAAGGCTTGTTAAGGCCGCCATCGTCCTTGGCTTTTCTTGGCCGAGGTGTCTAGCCAGCCGCTCGTCTCGGATACTGTGCTTAAAGGCCGCTAGGGCTTCGGCATCCGGACAGTCGACAATTTGATTCTTCTTAGTGAGGAATCTGTTCCAAAGCTTGCGGGCTGACTCTCCGGGTTGTTGTATTATGTGACTTAAATTGTCTGCGTCCGGAGGTCGGACATAGGTCGCTTGAAAATTGGCCCTGAAAGCATCCTCAAGTTCCTCCCAGCTTCCGATTGAATTTTCTGGGAGGCTTTTCAACCAGTGCCGAGCTGGCCCTTTCAACTTGAGGGGAAGGTATTTGATGGCGTGTAGGTCATCCCCACTAGCCATGTGGATGTGGAGGATAAAATCTTCAATCCAGACACCAGGGTCTGTCGTTCCGTCATATGCCTCTATGTTCACGGGTTTGAATCCCTGTGGAAATTCGTGATCCAGCACCTCATTGGTGAAGCACAGAGGGTGCATAGCCCCTCTGTATCTGGACATGTTGCAGCATGTTGTCGGCTGCTGTTGCATTCGGTGTTGATTCCGAACTGGTATTCGATCGGTGTGATTGTTTTGGTGACCATAATCCTGCATCGGAGCATGTCCTCTGGATCCGTAGATGGACCTGATCGCACCGGCCTTTTTGTCCAGGAGCTCACGTAAATCGTGTGCGGCATCAGTGGATGCTCTATCGCGGCCATGAAGTGGTTGGTCCGGACGAATGGCCGTATTGTTCTTTGGCGGAATGGGCTCTATAGCCTCATCATCGAATTCGGGCAGCAGCTTATGTTTTGGGTAGCTCTCTGTGTGGCGATCGTCGCCACATTTTCCTTCGGTGTCTAGCACCTTATTCCATCTGCGGTTGAGCATATCTTGCATGGCTTTAAGCCTTTGCTTCTGCTTCTTTAGGCTCCTCGCCGTGGCCATAAGCCTTCTGCGGAGGTTATCTTGTTCCAAATGTTTTTCCGGGATGATGAATGCATTGTCAACCGGACTGTCCTCCTCACCGGGGGCAGTTTGATGAGTTCGTCCCTCGGGATCGTTGTGGTCGGGCGTCTGTTCAGCGTGGCCTGGCTCTTCTTGCTCCATCGCTGGGTTCATATTGTTGCCATTGGAGTCAACCGGAGTGTCATTTTTCCTTGCGCGGTTATCGCTATTTTTACTGTGACTGGACTTAGAGTGGCGCCTGCACCGTCGTTTTGGCTTTTGTCCGGTGGGTTTATCCTGCATTGTGTCCTTTTTGTCACCATTGTCCTCCTTAGGAGTGTCCACCTTGTAGATGTCATATGATGAAGTGGCAGTCCAGCGCCCCGTGGGCGGTGGTTCCAGATCGTCCCCTGCATCGGCATCCATACCGTCGATGTCGTCGGAGTCGAAATCAAGCATGTCTATTAGGTCATCGACAGCGGCTATGAAGTGGGTGGTGGGTGGGAGGCGGTTTTCTTCATCGTCAGTATCCCACTCGGCCGGACATAGTTCGGCCAGGAATCTCTTGACAGAGAGAAACCTTAATGAATTTAGCACATCGCCAAAGGGGGAGTGCTGAAAGATATCCGCGGTGGTGAACTCCATTACTGGAGCTCAATCGGACTCGATGGGCCCGGGCGCGCGCGGTTCGGAACCCTCATCCGGACACCGGTCTGGGGGTCCGGTGACGCAGATTCCCTTAACGGCGGAGTCTGTGTTTGGGTCTACTGCTGAAGAGTATGCGGCCTCCGTGGCGGGGTCTATCCACCCGTCCTCGGACGATGCGATCTGCCCCAGATTTAGGTCCGGAGCAGCTGCAGGGGCGATATCCCGAATATTGTCCAACAACAGATTTAAGTCGTGCTCATCGTGACTGTTCGGCGCTCCTGATATGGGCCTGAATCCGTCGAAGATCAAGTCTCCGCGGACATCGGCCGTGTAATTCAAGTTGCCGAACCTGACCTGATGGCCAGGGGCGTAGCTGTCGATCTACTCCAGATGGCCAAGCGAGTTGGCCCGCAGTGCGAAGCAGCCGAACACGAAGATCTATCCGGGGAGAAAAGTCTCACCCTGGACTGCGTTGTTGAAGGTTGAGGAAGCCATCAAACCTTACATCGACGACACAGAGGAACTCTCAATGAAAGCACCAATGTCGGTGTCAAAACTGGTAGATCTCGGATAGGGGGTCCCAAACTGTGCGTCTAAGGCTGATGGTAATAGGAGGCAAGGGACATGATGTTTTACCCAGGTTCGGGCCCTCTCGATTGAGGTAATACCCTACTTCTTGCTTGATTGATCTTGTTGATATGAGTATTACAAGAGTTAATCTACCACGAGATCACAGAGGCTAAACCCTAGAAGCTAGCCTATGGTATGATTGTTGTTCTTGTCCTACGGACTAAAACCTCCGGTTTATAAAGACATCAGAGGGATCTAGGGTTACATAGAGTCGGTTACAAAGAAGGAGATCTAACATCCGAATCGCCAAGCTTGCCTTCCACGCAAAGGAGAGTCCCATCCGGACACAGGACGAAGTCTTCAATCTTGCATCTTCATAGTCCAACAGTCCGGCCAAGGAACATAGTCCGGCTGTCCGGACACCTCCTAATCCAGGACTCCCTCACACACACTTATAACTCCTAGTGCATCCATTGCATGGAAATCCCTACTCCTTGCATTGACATCAATTGATGGGCATCTCCATAGCCCATTGATTAGCCTCGTCAATGTGAGACTTTCTCCTTTTTTGTCTTCTCCATATTATCTCTATCACCATACTCTATTCCACCCATAGTGCTATATCCATGGCTTGCGCTCATGTATTGCGTGAGGGTTGAAAAAGTTGAAGCGCGTTAAAAAGTATGAACCAATTGCTCAGCTTGTCATCGGGTTATGCATGATAAATACTTTGTGTTAAGAAGATGGAGCATGACAAGGCTATATGACTTTGTAGGGATAATGTCCTTTAGCATTAATATTTTGAAAGGAATGATTGTTTGTTGGTATGCCTTATAATTTTTATGTCAACTTATAGACTATTGCTCTGAATCATTAAGATCTTAATATTCATGCCACAAAATAGTGATTACATGATGAACAAGTTAGGTAGCATTCCACATGAAAAATTATGTTTTTACCATTTACCTACTTGAGGACGAGCAAGAATTAAGCTTGGGGATGCTTGATACGTTTCCAACGTATCTTTAATTTTTGATTGTTCCATGCTATTATAGTATCAATCTTGGATGTTTTATATGCAATTACAATCATTATTTTGGGAAGAACCTATTAACTTAGTGCCAAGTGCCAGTTGATGTTTTGCCTGTTTTTGGTTTTCCAGGAAATCAGTACCAATCGAAGTTCAAATGCCATGAAACTTTTTAACGATTTTTTTCCTGGACATAAGAGACACTAGAAGCTTCGGGAGGAAGTCAGAAGATGAAGGGGGTGGAGACGAGCCACCAGGGCGTGCTAGGGGGTAGGCACGCCCTGGTGCCCCATGGACCCCTTGTTTCTCCGTTTGACCAAATTTTGCCTCTATAAATTCTCTAAAACCGGGAAACCAACAGAGAGACAGCCAGAACACTTTTTCTTCCGCCGCAAGCTTCTGTTCTCATGAGATCCCATCCGGAGGCCTTTTCTGATACTCTACCGTAGGAGGAATCAATCACGGAGGGCTTCTACATCCACCTTGCTGCCCCTCTGATGGTTCGTGAGTAGTTTACCACATACCTACTAGTCCATAGCTAGTATCTAGATAGCTTCTTCTCTCTCTTTGATCTTCAATACAATGTTCTCCTTGATGTTCTTGGAGATGTATTTGATGTAATCCTATTTTGCGATGTGTTTATTGGGATCCGATGGATTGTGGGTTTATGATCAGATTATCCATGAATATTATTTGAGTATTCTCTGAACTATTTTATGCATGATTGTCATAGCTTTTTATTTCTCTATGATCTATCTATTTGGTTTGGGCAACTAGATTGATTTATCTTACAATGGGAGAGGTGCTTTGTGATGGGTTCGATGTTGCGATGCTCAATCCCAATGATAGAAGGGGACATGACACATATTTGTATCATTGCCATTAAGGATAAAACGATGCGGTTTATTCATATTGATTGGATTTACTTTGTCTACATCATGTCATCTGATACGTCTCTGTTGTATATATAAATTTTGATTGTTTCATGCCAATATTCTATAACTTTTACATACTTTTCAGAACAATTTATATGATTTTCTTGGACTAACATATTGATCTACTGCCCAATGTCAGTTCTTGTTTGTTGCATGTTTTTATTTCACAGAATATGCATATCAAATGAAGTCCAAACGCGATCAAATTTTACAGATAACTATTTTGGAATATATGTGATTTTTGGGAAGCGGAATCAACGCAAGACGTTGCCTGAGGGGGCCACAAGCTCAAGGGTGGCACCCCTACCCAGGGCGCACCTGGCAAGCTTGTGGCCACCCCATAGGTCGGTTGGAGTCATTTTTCGGCTGCAAGGAAGTTCATATCCAGATAAAAATCATGTTAAAATTTCAGCCCAATCAGGGTTACGGATCTCCAGATTTAAGAAACGGTGAAAGGCCAAAAAAAAGAGATGCGAAACAGAAGAGAACAAAGAGATAGATCCAATATTGGAGGGGCTCCCGCCCCTCTGCCGCAATGGAGGCCATGGACGAGAGGGGAAACCCTCCTCCCATATAGGGAGGAGGTCAAGGAAGAAGAAGGAGGGGGGCTCTCTCCCCCTCTCCCCCGGTGGCGCTGGAGTGCCGCCCGGGCAAAGATCATGATGGCTATCTACATCAACAATCTCGCTACCACCAACACCAACTTTCTCCCTCTCTATGTAGTGGTGCAACACCTCCTTCTCCCCGCTGTAATATCTACTTAAACATGGTGCTCAACACTATATATTATTATCCAATGATATGTGGTTATCCTATGATGTTTGAGTAGATTCGTTTTGTCCTATGGGTCGATTGATGATCATGACTGGTTTGAGTTTTTTTATTATTGGTGCTCTTTGTGTCGCGCAAGAGTGAGGGATCCATGTCGTAGGGTGTTGCAATACGTTCATGATTTGTTTATGTTGGGTGGCTAGAGTGCTAGAAGCTTACACCTGAGTAAGGGGGTTGTTGCGTGTGGGAATGAAGAGGACTTGTTACTTAATGCTATGGTTGGGTTTTACCTTAATGATCTTTACTAGTTGCGGATGCTTGATATAGTTCATTCATAAGTGCATATGATCCAAGTTGAGAAAGTATGTTAGCTGATGCCTCTCCCAGATATAAAATCGCAATAACGATTATCAGTCTAGTTATCGGTTGCCTAGGGACAAATAACTTTCTAGTGTTACAAAATCAATTTACTAAAACAATTAACTTTATTAACTTGCAATTTACTCGTAGTTCTATTCTCACTAAGTACATCTAGTTTTATTCTTGCAAACCTATCCTATGACCTACAAAATAGTTTCATGCTTGTTCTAGGTAAAGCAAACGTTATGTGTGCATAGAGTTGTATCCATGGTCGTTAGAACTCAAAGGGAATATAAATCCTATCTTTAGCTCCTCGTTGGGTTCGACACTCTTATTTATCGAAAAAGCTACAATTGATCCCCTATACTTGTGGGTTATCAAGACCTTTTTCTTGTGCCGTTGCCGGGGAACAATAGCGTGGGGGTGAATATTCTCGTGTGTGCTTGTTTTCTTTATCATTTAGTTTTTATTTTGTGCTCTTGTTTTCTATCTTTAGTTACGAGTAGGAAACGTAAAATACCAAAAAATAGTTGTACCTACTAAACCAATGGTTGAGGAACCACCCAAAATCTATCATACTGCTGAAGATTTCTAATTGGATTATCTTCGATCCCTATGTGCTTGTGATGAAAACCCAACTAATCTTTGATTGAAGAACCACCTTGAATTTGTTGCTTTTAAGGGTGTTTATGAAATTGCTTCTTTGATTGAAAAGTACAATGCTACTCTTTACAAATCTAAATTTTTTGCCATACTAAAATATTGCTATGAAAACTATGCTTCTAATGCTTATGTTAAATATTATATTGAGGACGCCTCCACTGTCCAAGAAGAGATTAATACTTTGCAGGAAACTATGGAAGAAGAAACTGCTGAAACTGTGAGCTCATTAGATGAAAAATATGACGATGAGAGCGAAGAACAAAAGGAGGAAGAGCGGATTAGCTACCCGTGCCCACCTTATGATGAGAGTAACTCTTCAATTCATAAATTGTTTAATTTCCCTTCGTGCTTACCGAAGGATGAATGCCATGATAAATTCTATGACCTTGTTGATTCATTTGAAATATCGCTTTTTGCTGGACTTAATGGTTGCTATGCTTGTGGCCATGATGCCAATATGAATTATGCTTATGGAGATGAACTTGCTATAGTTCCTTATGTTATGAATGAGGTTGTTGCTATTGCACCCACACATGATAATCCTATTACCCTTTTGAATTCTCCCAACTACACTATATTGGAGAAGTTTGTGCTTATTAAGGATTATATTGATGGGTTGCTTTTATTACTACACATGATGATTTTGATAAATATAATATACATGTGCTTGCTGATCCAATAGGATGAAATTGCAAGAAACTGTTTATGCTATGTATCGGCCTTTACTATGTGTGAGTGAATTGTTCTTTTATGACATGTCGATGGATAGTGAGAGAGTTAGACTTTGTTGTTGCATGGTATATGTTGCTTTGTGCTCAATACTAAAATACAAATCATTTTTAATTAAAATTGGCTTCGATATACCTAGGGATCCAGGTGGATCAATTACTTGAGCACTTTATGCCTAGCTTAATGGCTTTAAAGAAAGCACTGCCTGGAAGACAACCTGGAAGTCCTAGAGAGTCATTTTATCTATTGTGTTCTTTTAAAATTTTAAAAACAAAAAATATAGAGGGGAACCTAAAACTTTTCAAAAAGGGAAGTGAAAGTAACAAAGACGAGCACCGTTGAAGTGGGGGAGCTCCTTGAACTTTGTTCATGCCCATGGAAACTTTGCAAATCTTGAATTATAGAAACTGTCAAAAAAAAAATTATCCCCTTATACGAATCCATTGTATTATAAAATAATTTGCCAAGAGTTTCCTTTAGGATGATTATATTGCTTGTTTGGTATGTGTGGTGCACAAACAGAAACTTTTGCTATAGTGCGTGAATTTACATTTTTTTACTGGAATGCGCAAAAATTCTGAAATTTCTACACAGTACTACTATGCAAATTTTTTATTTTGTCCTAATTTTTCAGATGTTTTTGAGTTACAGAAGTATATGTACCATCTGCATCTTTACGGATTGTCCTGTTTTCACAAATTGCGATTATAGTTTCATTATTTGCGTATGTTTGCAATCTTGTTGAACCCCCTTTGACTTGGGGTCATAGAATTGTGATAGCATACAATGGGTAATCACTGATTATAATTATACAATAATGTTATAGTAGTTCATGATGTTATTTGATGTTATATGTAGTAACCCCGCTAATAAAAAAGTTTGGTTAAGTTTTGTGTGGAAGAAGTGTTCGAAGATCGACGAGGTATCGATATGAGGAGAATAAGGAGAGGCAAGAGTTCAAGCTTGGGGATGCCCAAGGCACCCAAGTAAATATTCAAGGATACTCAAGAGTCTAAGCTTGGGGATGCCCTAGAAGGCATCCCATCCTTCTTCAACAATTATCAGTATGTTTTGGTTTTTGTTTTGTTCACATGATATGCATAAATTCTTGGAATGTCTTTTGCGTTTATTTTCCCCTATAATTTTATGCACCATGCTAGTATGAGATAGTCCTTGGTTGATTTATAGAATACTCTTTGTACTTCACTTATATCTTTTGAGTATGGCTTTATAGAATGCTTCATGTGCTTCACTTATATCATTTGAAGTTTGGATGCCTGTTTCTCTACACATAGAAAACCCTTATTTGTAGAATGCTCTTTTGCTTCACTTATATTTGTTAGAGCGTGATCTTTTATAGAAATAATTAAACTCTCTTGCTTCACTTATATTCATTTAGAGAGTTAACAGGAATTAGTCATTCACGTGGTTAGTCATAAAGTCCTAAATAAAACTTGTAGATCACTGAGTATGATATGTTTGATTCCATGCAATAGTTTTGCGATATTGAGGTGGTAATATGGGGGAATGCTAGTATAAGAATTAAAGTTGAGTATTAATAATGGTCTTAAGGGAAGTAAGTACTTACGCATGTAAATCCTCACGCGTGTAAAGTGGTGGCTGTTGACACTAGCGGTGAGGTCGGAGCATAATTTATCCTTGATTGAAATCCTTCTATGTTGTTTGAAATTGGGGGTGCGCGATGGTTAACTCCTACAAACCTCCCCCCTAGGAGCATGCGAGTAGTACTTAGCTTCGAGGGCTACTAAACTTTCACAATAAGTATATGAGTTCTTTATGAATAATCACTAGTACGCGCGGTGCTATACAAACGGTTTTTAACCCTTTCCGCGACGACATTTGAAACCGTCGCCAAGTGAGTGTGGGTGATGGGGGGTCCTTCCCACATGACCCATAAACTGTCAGGGATAGGCCCTCCTGGCACACAGACTGGGACAAAATGAGCCCGTGCGCGATCAGGCAAGGAATCAAAACCCAATTGTTTCTGTTCGTATGTACATCCCACACGGTGAATCCCAGAATTTTTTTCCGTTCTTATGTATATCACACACAGTCAATCCAAGGAATACGTTTCGGTTCTAATGTACATCCCACACAGTCAATCAAGGGAAAACGTTTCTGTTCATATGTATATCACACACAGTCAATCCAAGGAATATGTTTCCATTCTTATGTACATGCCACATAGTCAATCCTGGGAAAACGTTTCCGTTCGTATGTACATCCCACACAGTTTTATGTATATACTCATGTGTGAAAGGTGTAACTATCACACACGCTCTGCCTTGGTTAACGGTTTGCTTTTATCAACTATATCACACAGGATTTGATGAAGAAAACTGTGTGGCATTCGGCTATCCATCACAAGTGCTTTTAGTGCTAGAACCGTTTGCAAAGTTCCATGACCCATTTAGAAGGTTTATTAGTTTATAATTAATAATTCCAGTATTACGCAAATTCACATTTAGTATTGAACAGTTGTTTGCCAATTTCATATCAAGCACATAAATATATTTTAACGTCATAGTATGATAGCTACCTGAAAACAGCACAGTACAACATATAGCTAGTTCAACTTCATAAGAACAATATTAGAACAATATATACGTTTCCCTAATCGAGATCATCCAGGCACGTCTTATCCACCTCTACTTTCAGTTCAGTAAGAACCTATTTTGCACTGTCCAACTGGGAAAGTGCCTCCTCCTTCGCCAACACCATCTTAGCAAAGTCTGATTTAAAAAATCTGAGCTCATTCTGCACCTTCCTCTTTTTATCCCGCATCTTCAAATATTCTTCAGCATTGACAACACTTTATCTAAGCCTACCTTTGTTCTCTTCCTCATACATGCTCTAAATCTTTGCTAGGCACATCTTCAAAGACTGTGACCACTCTTGATCAACCCACTCCAAGTAAGAACACTTCCATTCATCCTATAATATTAAAACTATATCAGTAACAATTGTAGGGGAAATGGGTTTATAGAAACATAGAAAATCACCAATACTTATTTTGAAAAACTGAAGAAACAAGTTAATTATGACATATCTTCTCAAAAAAGATCAATGTGCAAAGAATTAATTGCTACCGATACAACAGCCAAATTATGAAACATCAGAAGCTATAATTAACTATAACAGCGCTACAAGTGCTTACTCATGTACTATAAATAACAAATCGAACATTTTATGAGGAAGGTAAATATAACTACAACAGCATAGCGATAGTGTTTGGATGACAGCAAATTGATACTAACAGGTGTGTACATGCACAAATTTAGTAACAGAGAACTAATAGCACTAAGACCGTCCACTATGTATTCCAAAACCGGCGTAAAGACAAATGTTGCTACATCTCACACCAGTGCCCTGCACTGGCGAGTCGATGCAGCGGGGAAAAATCAAGGACCCGGACTCCGGATCACCTAGTTGCTTTGATGCCTAGTTCCTTCATGCCATAAAGATTTAGTATTTTACTGCTTGGATGCTCGGATGTGTGGACCAAAGTTGGCTGCACAAACTATTGAAGCGGTGCCAAATAATTTTCTAATGGCACCGCTGATAAGATGGCAACATTTTTAGATATTAGGTACAAACTATGACACTGTCTTAGGATGCGTTTGGTTGAAGGTGTGGTATGAATGGGTTGGGACCATGACAGTGTCTGAATCACATCAAACAAATGATTTGTAACAACGAAAGAGGGTCTCAGCTTCTCTGCACATGCCAAAAACTTCCTCACACTGTCCACAGATTCAAATGCAACTAGCTTCAAGCATGGAGATTGATGGTGACAACGAGCAGACAGATCTTCAGCCACCCCGCTCCATTCATTGCAACTGATGGTCCTAGGGAGCTACAAGAGGAAGAAATGACTCAAATCGCGTCATGTTAAAATCCTTCATTCCAAGTCATAGCCCAAGAGAGAGAAGAGATGCATACTCGCGTGGTGAAGGAGTCATCATCAGAGGATGAACCGCTGGAGAGGTCATTGAAGAAGACCATGGCGACCCCGACGGTAGGATGCTAGACGGCGAGAGCGAGGAAGCAAGTGAGGAAGCTACTATAGCTTAGGAAGGAAGGAAGGAAGGAAGGAAGGAGGAAACAGGGGAAATGTGACTTGTGGTCGGGGAGAAAAGGGGGTGGGGAAGGGGGGAGGGGGGAGGGGGCGGGGGTAGATATTTTGGCGGTAGGCCAAAATTTTGGAAATGTGGAGGGAAACTTTGCGCACGGTGCCACCAGACACTATTCACATTGAATGATTGTGTGCAACACAGACAATTCTTCTGCTTTACGCGCATGGGATGAGTTTGATAATTCAAATTTTGGTGGAAATTTCCCCGGGTACATCATTGCATAATTTAACATCGCTTGCTAATTTGGCACACAAAAGAGCGTACAACACACAGACCACACTCACTGAATCGAGCAATTTTATGAATTAAACAGAGCTTGTTGACCTAAACTTTGCTCTATCAAAAGACCAGCATTAAAAACAAAGCCTAAGTACGCATAATTTTAACAAATCCGCCGCCGTGCAGGCCTATGCATCGCCGGTGTGAGAAGAGAGGTCAATGAGTTGTCCTGGCGAAATGCTGCCGTTGGTGGACTCCATGTCCCCGCTGCTGAAGTCCATAGCGTCCTCGTCCTCGTCCTCGGTTTCATCCTCAAGGTTGTAGTACTTCTAGTAGTGGATGCCCCAGAGCTCGCGTTGGTACGCCACCGCCAATTCCTTGACGGACAGACTCTTCTCTACCTCGACCTCAGCCACACGCAACTCCTCCTTCCGATGCTCCTCGATCCCCGCCGCCTCTTGCATCTCGAGCTCCCGCTCGGCGATCTCATGAGGAAGCATGTGCTCCATGGCCACCGCCGCCTTTTCATACGTGAGTTGCTTGCTGGATTCCGAGGTGGCATGGAATAACTTGGTGTGCATCCTTGATCTTGGTGTGGATGGCCTCGACCCAGGCCAGGGCGACATCGGCAGCACTGATGGCAGCTCGAGTGCTCTTGGTGTTTGTAGCCGTAGTCACGGCAACATCTGCCCTGTCAGCTACCGTAGACGCCCTCTCGACGGATGCAGCCATGCTCAATGCATATGCGGCGGCACTCTCGGCGTAGGTGGCTGCACTCTCGGTGCAGGCGGCGGCGCTCGGGGAGGACGCGACCATCATACGAGCTTTCATGAAGCATTTCCACGATGTCATCTTTGCACGAAGGGGGTGCGGGAATGTGGATGGGGATTCGTGGATTCACGGATTGCCGGCGCTAGAGCAGATGAGCCGATGAAGCTTAAGGAGGAAGACTTAAATAGACCTAGAAATTTTCGTCGCAAACGGTTCCTACAAAAAATTGTGTGTGATGTTGTGGATATTTTTTAATAGCTGTGAAAGACGAATTTGGAGTAAGTGGCAACGGATGGTGTTTTAAATGTACGAGAAAATTTTTAGTACTAATACAATTGCTATGTAAAATTTTGGAAAAATTCAGGGGTCATTTGACCTTTTAAGACATTTCAGTGATTTTCTAGCCATTTAATGAGCGTAATTCAAATTTAAACTACATGTGCATGCAACAGCTAACCATAATGGTTTGAAAAGTCATATTTTGTGTACTTGTGTGCAATTTAATTCCATGTGCAGTAAATTGGAAGGAATTTTCAAACATATTGGGTCTAACCGCTATGACACAATTAAGCATGGAGTGCCATGGAATTTAAATTCCAAAAAATTAAAAAAAGATCAGAAACACATGAAACCTTGCTTGATGTAATGTCATGCCACCATGATGATGCTGTAATTTTTTTGGCATTTTTGACGAAAGTTTGGACATACACCGCTCACAAACCGAAGCAACTCCCTAGAAGGCTCGTGTTTCCGAGAGGGAACAATGCATGTTTGATGACGAACGGGAGATAGCTTCCCCTTACGGCCTTCTAATTTTTTTACATTTAACATGCACTAATACAACTGCCATGTGAAAATTTGGAAAATTTTAGAGGTCATTTGACCTTTCAAAGATATTTAAGTGATTTTCTAGCCATTTAATGACCATAATTCAAATTTGAACTACATCTATATGCAACACTAACCATAACGGTTTGAAAAATCATATTTGTGTACATATGTGCAAGTTAATTCCATGTGCAGTAAATTAGAAGGAATTTTCAAACATATTTGTCTCATGGAATGGACACATGCATGGAGTGCCATGGCATTTTCATTCCAAAAAATAAAAAAATGATCAAAGAAACATGAAACCTTGTTTGATGTAATGTCATGCCACCAAGATGATGTGGTAAAACAATTGACCTGTTTGATGAAAGTTTGGACACACACCCCTCACAAACAGGAGCAACTCACTAGAATGCTTGTGGTACCGAGAGGGAACAATGCATGTTTGATGATGAATGGGAAATAGCTTCCTCTTACGGCCTTCAAATTTTTTCTATGTTTGTTAACGTGCACTAATACAACTATCATGTGAAAATTTGGAAAATTTCAGGGGTCAATTGACCTTTTAAAGACATTTAATTGATTTTATAGCTATTTAATGACCGTAATTCAAATTTGAACTACATCTACATGCAACGGCTAACCATAACAGTTTGAAAATCATATTTGTGTACTTGTGTGCGAGTTGATTCCTTGTGCAGTAAATTAGAAGGAACTTTCAAACATATTAGTCTCACAACATGGACACATGCATGGATTGCCATGGCATTTTAATTCCAAAAAAATAAAAAATGATTAGAAACACATGAAACCTTGGTTGATGTAATGTCATGCCACCAAGATGATGTCGTAAAAAAATTGTCATGTTTGACGAAAGTTTCGACACACACCCCTCCCAAACTGAAGCAACTCACTAGAAGGCTCGTGTTTCCGTGAGGGAACAATGCATGTTCGATGATGAATGTGAGATAGCTTCCCCTTATGGACTTCAACTCTTTCTACATTTAACGTGCACTAATACAACTGTCATGTGAAAATGTTGAAAATTTCAGGGGTCATTTGACCTTTTAAAGACATTTAAGTGATTTTCATGCCATTTCATGACTGTAATTCAAATTTGAACTACATCTACATGCAACAGCTAACCATAACGGTTTGAAAAATCATATTTGTGTACTTGTGTGCGTGTTAATTCCATGTGCAGTACATTAGAATGAATTTTCAAACATATTGGTCTCACGGCATGGACACATGCCTGGAGTGCCATGGCATTTAAATTCTGAAAAAAATGATCAGAAAAACATGAAACCTTGCTTGATGTAATGTCATTCCACCAAGATGATGTGGTAAAAAAATTGGCTTGTTTGATGAAAGTTTGGACACCCCCTCACAAACGGGAGCAACTCACTAGAAGGCTCGTGGTTCTGAGAGGGAACAATGCATGTTTGATGACAAACGGGAGATAGCTTCCCCTTATGGCCCTCAATTTTTTTCTACATTTAACATGCACGAATACAACTGTCATGTGAAAGTTTGGAAAATTTCAGGGTTCATTTTACCTTTTAAAGACATTTATGTGATTTTCTAGCCATTTAATGGTCATAATTCAAATTTGAACTACATACACATGCAACAGCTAACCATAACGGTTTGAAAAATCATATTTGTGTACTTGTGTGGGAGTTAATTCAATGTCCAGTAAATTAGAGAGAATTTTCAAACATATTGGTCTCACGACATGGACACATGCATGGAGAGCCATGGCAATTAAATTCCAAGAATTAAAAAAATGATCAGAAAAACATGAAACCTTGCTTGATGTAATGTCATGCCACCAAGATGATGTGGTAAAAATTGGCTTATTTGACAAAATTTTGGACACCCCCCACAAACCGGAGCAACTCACTAGAAGGCTCGTGGTTCTGAGAGGGAACAATGCATGTTTGACGACGAACGGGAGATAACTTCCTCTTACAGCCTTCAATTTTTTTCTACATTTAACATGCACTAATACAACTATCATGTGAAAATTTGGAAAATTTCGTGGGTCATTTGACCTTTTAAAGACATTTAAGTGATTTTCGAGCCATTTAATGACCATAATTCAAATTTTAACTACATCTACATGCAATGGCTAACCATAACAGTTTGAAAAAAATCATATTTGTGTACTTGTGTGCAACTTAATTCCATGTGCAGTAAATTAGATGGAATTTTCAAACATATTGGTCTCATGGCATGGACACATGCATGGAGTGCCATGGCATTTTAATTCCAAAAAATTAAAAAAATGATCAGAAAAACTTGAAACCTTGCTTGATGTAATGTCATGCCACCAAGATGATGTGGTAAAATTTTGGCATGTTTGATGAAAGTTTGCACACTAACCCCTCACAAACCAGAGCAACTCACTAGAAGGCCTGTGGTTCCAGAGGGAACAATGCATGTTTGATGACGAACAGGAGATAGCTTCCTCTTACGGCTATTAGTGTCAAAACCGGCGGATCTCGAGTAGGGGGTCCCGAACTGTGCGTCTAAGGCTAATGGTAACAAGAGGCAGGGACACAATGTTTACCTAGGTTCGGGCCCTCTCGATGGAGGTAATACCCAACTTCCTGCTTGATTGATCTTGATGATATGAGTAGTACAAGAGTTGATCTACCACGAGATCATAGAGGCTAAACCCTAGAAGCTAGCCTATGATTCTGATTGTTGTTGTCCTACAGACTAAACCCTTCGGTTTATATAGGCACCGGATGGTGCTAGAGTTACGTGGAGTCGGTTACAGAGAAGGAGATCTACATATCCGGATTGCCAAGCTTGCCTTCCACGCAAAGGAGAGTCCCACCCGGACATGGGACAAAGTCTTCAATCTTGTATCTTCATAACCCAACAGTCCGGCCAAAGTATATAGTTCGGCTGTCCAAGGACCCCCTAATCCAGGACTCCCTCAGTAGCCCCTAAACCAGACTTCAATGACGATAAGTCCGGTGCGCAGATTGTCTTCGGCATTGCAAGGCGGGTTCCTTCTCTGAATACTTCATAGAAGATCTTGAATATGAGGATCGTGTTTGGCTCTACAAGATAATTTCCACATATCACCTTAGAGAGCAAAATATTCCACAAATCTAATATGCTGACAACTTTTCATAGCTTGACATCATGCCGCGGCCCGGTCATTACGAATTGTTTTTCCCATCCTGCCACCGCACGTGTTGCGAGGCGGTTTTATTGGCACGTCTTGTCAAAGAAGAGATCGTGTTCCCCTTATCACGGGATTCTCATCAATACGGGTGTGGGTAACCGAACTGTGCTTGTTAGTATGACTCCTCGATTTTAGGCAAGTTCCAAACGGTCACGTGGAGGACGCTTGATATTCACCCCCTTTATAAAGGGGCCAAGGCCTGTCCTTTTCTTCCCATGCTCGATCCTTCCCTTCCCCCACCTTGAGTTCCAACACCCAAGGCTCAGGCTAAGCGCTTCGGACCTCCAACCATGTCCGGATCCAACCTTCAAGGCCGGTGGATGGCCTCCTCTGCCACAGAGGAGGACATCAAGAAGCTTAGGGAGGCTAGGTATCTGACCGCTGAAATCCCGCACAGGCTGTCTGCTCAAGGGCAGGTCATCCCCACTCCCGAATCCAATGAGAGTGTCGTATTTATTTCCCACTTCCTCTGAGGGATAGGCTTTAGTGTTGATCCCTTTGTTAGAGGGCTCATGTTCTATTACGGGCTAGATTTCCATGATCTAGCTCCAGATTCCATCCTTCACATCTTGTCGTTTATCGTCGTGTGTGAGGCCTTCCTCCGCATCACCCCAAACTTCGGCTTATGGCTCAAGACCTTCAATGTGAAGCCGAAGATGATCGACGGGCGGCACGCGGAGTGCGGAGGTGCTATAATAAGCAAAGGCATCGACGCCCTATGGCCAAAGGGCCGGAGGTGTCCGACTTATGGCAACGGGAGTGGTTTTACATCACAGCTCCCCGAGGCACAAAGCTGGCTGCCGCCCCCGCCTTCCGCTCGGGCCCTCCGCCCCAACTGGCATCATGGGTCAACAAGGGGCTGGACTGGGGGCCAGATAATGACGTGCTGACATTGCAAAGCCGCATTCGAGATCTCCTTAAGAGGGATGTCAGTATTGTCAAGGTAATGCAAGTAATGCTAGTTCGTCGGGTCCTGCCGTGCCAACGTCGATCTCTCCATATGTCAGAGTTCAACCCGGAAGGAACGTGAACTATTCAACAATTCTTCGGCATGACGCTCGAAGGGATGTACGGATTGTTCTTCGGATCACGAATAAAGTGTCCGGACACCACCGAGGATGCGGGTCTCAACTACAACCGTCCAGATACCCAAGTAAGTAATTCCGCGACCAAACATGTCGTCTTTATATCATAACATTATTCTAAAAAATTGCTCTCGGCCAGGACTGGATAAGAAAGGCGGAGAGGATCAGGTGTTCGGCCCCCCTTCCTAAAGGCTCGCCGGATCCTGTACTAACCAGGATGCTTGAGCGCGCACCCTATCAAGTGCCATCAGGAGAAGATGAAGGGCGGAATAGAGAAGCCGAAAGAGGGCTTCATACATTACACATCCAAATCGGGGGAATTAGTGTCTCCGTGAAGGAGGATAATCGGGGAGGTGAATCTAGAATCCCCTCTCCCCACGGGAAGAAAAGGGCCGCCTCCAAATACTCGGTAGCGGAGGTTTCCAAACGAGGGAAGAAACCTTCGCAAAGGGGCCCTGCCCCAGAGGGCGTCCTTTCCGTACAGCAACCGCAGGGGGGCCAGCCCTCAACCGAGCTGTAAGTGAACAAAAGTACTTTGGTAAATATATCATGTTTTATCTCTGAGAATAATAACTGAGACATATATCTTGCAGTCCGGCTCGTAGCCCCTCTCAGCAGAGTTCATCTTCGGGGGATCTTCTTCCGGAGATGATGGAGAGAGAAACGTGTGACACTCCAAAATTTTAGTTTGGTTTTTATCAAAAACTTTGTGGTTTTTGAAAAGAGGCCATTTAAAAAATTTTGTTCAAGAAAATCCTTCCTCTTAAAAACTTCCTTTGCTTTGGCAAGGATTTTATTTTTTTCAAACTTTGGTGTTTGATCTTTTGAAACTTCTTCTCTGTTGGTTCCCTCTCAAATTTATTTTGGGAGTTTAATCTTTTTCTTTCAAAAAGAAACTCTATGAAAAACTTGGGATTTTCATATCTCGAAAACCACCCATGACTTTGCATTTTTGCCCATCTGGTAAAACCCCTCCAAAACCTCCCCTCCTCCTTGTGATCAACCTAAGTTCTCTGTCCCAACTAATCCAAGCAAGTTTTGGATTCTATTCTAATTATTTTTCCCCTCAAATCATTTCTGAAAATTATTTGGAGCCTGAGTGATTTTCAAAGCAAGTACCCTTTTGCATTTGAGTTTTGACCTCAAACCAACTCTCCTGGATAGTCCTTTGTACCCACAACCCAGAACCATCTTGATCCACTCCTCCTCTTTTCAAAATTTTCAAAATTCAGTCTCTGCAAGTTTGGACCAGATTTGCCAAATTTGATGAAATTCATATCTACACTCCTCCAAAAATTCCACAAAAAATCATGCAGCCTACTGGAGCAATGTCACATCCCTAGTCTGGTATGACCTAGACTAGCTAGTCATTTGTGCATCATGTTTAAATTTTCATTTAAATTTGAATTGAGGATTGGTGGAACCCTCAGAATCATTTTGAAAATGACCCAAATAAAAATTTCTCCAAAAGGGTCCAAGAAAATGCTCATGTTGCTCTCTGAAAATATTGGACAGAGATAAAAATCAAACCAATATTTTTAGGAGCTCATGAATATTTATTTTGGCCATTTGGAATTAATGCATAAATATTTGCATTGGAAATATATTAGTTATATATATTAATATATGTCCAAAAAATTATGCCACCTGTTGGGGAGCTCTGGAATAATATATCTAGCTCCTGCAAAAATTGGCATAAGGTAATAAATTGGCATAATGCAAAAAATGGCTAATCACCGTTAACTAACCCCCCTGACACTGACAGTGGGCCCCAGCGCCACTAACCTTTTTAATTAAGTTAATCTAACCCTGTTTAACCCCCTGACACTGACGTGTGGACCCCACACGTCAGGTTTGACCCTAGCCAGCCGCAGTTGACCTGCTGACGTCATGCTTACTCAATGCTGACGCAATAATATGATTTCTGGAATTATTTTAATTCAGGAATTTCCAGAAATTGATTTAAACTTCAAAAATTCATATCAATTCAACCGTAGCTCAGATTAAAATAATTTATATATGAAAAATTATCAGAAAAATGCAACCTTTCCATCTGTACTAGTTTCATGCATGACAAACCAACTTATACTTGCTGTATAGGTGAAAACACATTATGGCATATATAAGAGACTTAATTTAGAATTGCATTTGAGCTTTGGTTCAAATGGACTTCAAACCAAATGAGTACTAGTTGCATTAGCACAATCAACATCACATCTTCATGCCATGTTCATGCATCATTGTGTTGCATATGCTTGTGTTTTGATTGTTGGCACCGTTCCTTCTCGATAGGTCCTGCTCTGGAGGCGTTCCAGAGTATCTGTCTGTGAAGCAGTGCCTCCCTTGTTGATTTACCAAGCAAGCAAACCCCCTTGTTCATTTCAATAAAACCCTACTCTCTCGCTCCTGCTCTCAGTTATTGCATTAGGACAACAGCGATTCATCTGCTACTTTGTGCTGCGGTAGTTGAACCCATTCCTCTGCATGACCTGTCATTGCCATAGTAAATAATTGAAACCCACTAGCATGTGTAGGAGTTGATTGAAGCCACTGATGTGTTTCTACCATGCTATGCCTGCTATTGCTTAGAGTTGTGTCAGGTCTGATTCATTGGGAATGAATTGGAGTGTTACGATATGTTCTGATGCTGAGAGTTAAGTGTGTGAACACGATTTGGTAAAGGTAGCGGTGAGAGGCCATGTAGGAGTACATGGTGGGTTGTCTCACTGGAACCGTCCTTAAGCACTGAGTTCTATGTATGTTGTCCAATGACTCGACACTACCACACATTGGGTTCCGGTAACTCGACCCCTCTCGACTTATTAACCGACTTGATCTCTGTCCAGGAGTCGCAACTAGTTTCTGGTGTTTGTAGGTAGTGCTATTTTTCTACCAAGTGGCACCCGGCAGGGTGGGCTTGGGACAGACTAGGCACAGGTGGCACGGTGTACCAAGTGGCACCCGGATGGTGGGCTTGGGAACCCTGCTCACATCGTTTGGGGCCGTGAGCGACACCCCGGCCGGATCTCCTTGCGGATGGAACCCGAATAGGCGATAAACCTGGATTAGAGTCTTGTGTGGTTAGTCAGGTCGTGGCCGACACCCTCGCCAGGCTTCCGCTTGAAGGTTGCCGAGATACATGACATGTACATGGCGGTAAGTGGCGAGAGCGTGTGTGAAGAAGTACACCCCTGCAGGGTTAACATGATCTATTCGAATAGCCGGGTCCGCGGTTATGGACTTCTTGGATGCTTACATGGTACATAGACAACTTGTAGTGGATACTCTAAAAAGCTCAAGACAAGTGTGAGTGCTATGGATGGCCTTCTCGTAGGGAGACGGGGATGAATCCATAGTAGTGTATTGTGTGGTGATTAGTGGACTCGTGTACGTTGTCTCACCTCAAGATTTTCTGGTAGTCGTAGAACAGGATAGCCACAGAGTCAAAGCTGGCTTGCTGCAACTAAACCCCACACTACCCTCTTGATACAAATGCATGTATGATAGGATCTGATGTAAGTCTTGCTGAGTACCTTTGTACTCATGTTGCTTTATTTATGTCTTTGCAGCGGAGACTTCGGTCTTATTAGTGTTCTCGTGGACTTCGACAAGTAGCTTGTACCTCAGCTACGATCTTGATCGGATGTTGTAGATAGTCAGGCTTTCAGCCCTTTTCATTTATAGATGTCTGTACTCAGACATGTAATGCTTCCGTTTGTTGCTTGATTGCTCTGACTGTTGGGTCATGTGAACCCTGTTTGTAATAATGCTATGATGGCTCTTCTGAGCCTTTATCTATATGAGTTGTTGAGTTATGCTGTGATGCCATGTTGTACAACACATACTTGCATGTTATGCGTACGTGTAATGTGTATTGCTATGTGTGGGATCTGACTATCTAGTTGTTTATCCTTAGTAGTCTTTCTTACCGGGAAATGTTTCCTAGTGCTTCCACTGAGCCCTGGTAGCTTGCTACTGCTCCGGAACACTTAGGCTGGCCGGCATGTGTCCTTCTTCGTTCCTGTGTCTGTCCCTTCGGGGAAATGTCACGCGATGAATACCGGAGTCCTGTTAGCCCGCTACAGCCCGGTTCACCGGAGTCCTGTTAGCCCAGTGCTACAGCCTGGATTCACTCGCTGATGACCGACACGTTCGATGCTGGGTCATGGATGCCTGTCCCTGTAAGTTAGTGCCACTTTGGGTTTACGACTAGCCATGTCAGCCCGGGCTCTTTATCATATGGATGCTAGCGAAACCATCATATACGTGTGCCAAAAGACGCAAACGGTCCCGGGCAAAGGTAAGGCGACACCCGTGGGGATACCATGCGTGAGGCCGCAAAGTGATATGAGGTGTTACATGCTAGATCGATGTGGCATTGAGTCGGGGTCCTGACAGCACTGGTATCAGAGCCTGACTGCCTGTAGGATTACCAAGCCAAACTGGTCGAAGTTGAGTCTAGAAATTCTTTAGTTATGTAAGGGAATTGATTGTGGGTTGGAACGTAAGGCTCTTTTTACTCCTTATACCTCATGGCCTTCTGATCTGAGTCATCCTATCTTTCCTACGGGGTTAAGGAACTAGGCTTTCTCTTTCGTCTATCAGGATCACGTGTTACTACTCCGTAGTCCCATAGGATTGGTTGATCAGAGTCATACCCCAGTTTTCGAGTACTTCCGGTGTAGTCTGTTTAGTATGATCTCAGAACCTTGAGTAATGATGATGAGTATGTTACCACCCCATTTTTTAGTAGGATATCTCATTCTGAGCATTTTACTACCGTTATGCTGCCGGAATTTTCCTAGAAGTTCGAGAGATACTAATTCCTTGTCCTACATTCTATAGCCTATAGATTGATGCTGATTCCGTCCTTGGTTTCGTTTCACAGGATGTCATCTAGTTCTATTGTTTGTAGCCAGAACCACGGAGATGGTAGGGACGAGGATCCTCCCGATCAGCCTTCGTTGACAGAGTTCATGTTAGAAATGGAGAGGAACAAGCGTGAGTCTAACCGTTTGTTGGCACGTATCGAGGAGAACACCGCACATCAGTCCAATAAGTCTGCGACCATTCATGACTTCATTCGCTTGCACCCACCTACCTTTCATCATTCCATCGAGCCACTCGATGCAGATGACTGGCTCCGTAGCATCACTCATAAGCTGCGTTCCGCGAGCGTAGCTGAAGATGACAAGGTCACTTATGCCACATATCACCTGGAAGGTCCTGCTAGTCTTTGGTGGCAGAACTATGAGGCTATGCTTCCAGCTGGCCAGATTCCTACCTGGAAGGATTTCACTGAAGCTTTTCGCGAGCATCACATTCCCCAGGCCCTCATCGATCGCAAGAGAGAAGAGTTCTATAGTCTCACCCAGAATAAGATGGCTGTTGATGCTTACAGCAGAGAGTTCGAGAACCTCGCCCGTTATGCCACAGAAGAAGTGTCCACGGACGCCAAGAAGCAGGCTAGGTTCCGGAAGGGTCTCAACCCCAAGTTGCGTCGTGATCTCCACCTGCATCATTGTGATACATTCCAAGCCCTTGTGAACAAGGCCATCAATGCAGAGACAGCTCAACTCACTTACGAGGAGTCTCGTAAGCACACCCGTGATTTGGGATCTTCCTCTGGCTCTAGTTCCCAGAAGCGCCGGATTTGGGTTCCAAACTCCGCTCTTCCTTCCGGTTATACACCGAGGTCATCTCATGTGGTGCCTTCCCCAGCTCAGTCGTATGTTTCAGCCATGCCTACTGGTAGACCGCTTGTCAGTGCGGGTCCGTGTCCAACCTCAGGGACTTGCTTCACATGCGGGAAGCCAGGACACTATGCACGTGACTGCTCTCAGACTAGTTATGCTCCACCCCAGCCCGAGAAGACTGTTGGCTGTGTTAAGCCGCCGAGTAAGACGATCAAAGCCAAGCCAGTTCACACTAAACGTGGACGTGTGCATCACGTCTCAGCTAAAGATGCTCATGATGATCCGGATGTCGTTCTTGGTACACTCCTTGTCAATTGTCACCCAGCATCAGTTCTATTCGATACTGGAGCATCTCACTCCTTCATTTCCGAGAGCTATGCTAACTTGCACGACATATCATTTTGTGATATGCCAACTCCGCTAGTCATCCAAACTCCTGGATCCAAATGGCAAACCTCTAGTGTAAGCCATGGTAACGAAATCCTTGTTGACAGACTTGTATTCCTTGCATCATTTGTAGCCCTCAAGTCCTCAGATATTAACATCATCTTGGGTATGGACTGGATGACAGCTCATCATGCCAAGATTGATTGTTACACCAGATCTGTTCAGCTTACACACCCATCTGGCAAGATAGTCACCGTCTCCACTAGATTTGCAAAGCGTCAGCTCTATTCTCTTAATGCCAGCCCTCTTCCAGACCTTGAAGATATCCCGGTAGTCCGTGACTTTCCGGATATCTTTCCAGAGGAACTGCCAGGTGTTCCACCTGACAGAGATGTAGAGTTCGTCATAGATCTTATTCCAGGAACTGCTCCAATCTCCAGGAGACCTTACTAGATGGCACCCTTAGAACTAGCCGAGCTTAAGAAACAACTTGATGAGTCCTTGCAAAAGGGTTTCATCCGTCCTAGTTCTTCTCCTTGGGCTTGCCCCGTCCTCTTTGTCAAGAAGAAAGACGGTACGGACCGGATGGTTGTAGATTATCGTCCCGTTAATTTGGTCACGATAAAGAACAAGTATCCGCTCCCCAGGATCAACGACCTGTATGATCAGCTCGCTGGATCCTCAGTCTTCTCCAAGATGGATCTGAGGTTAGGTTACCACCAAATCAAGATCAGAAACGGGGACATCCCTAAAACGGCTTTTGTCACTCGTTATGGCTAGTACGAGTACACCGTTATGTCCTTTGGCCTAACCAACGCCCCAGCCACATTCTCCCGCTTGATGAACTCAATCTTCATGGAGTACTTAGATAAGTTCGTCGTGGTTTACCTCGATGATATTCTTATTTACTCGAAGAACGAGGAAGAGCATGCCGAACATCTTAGACTTGTGTTAGAAAAACTCAGAGAGCACCGCCTTTATGCCAAGTTCTCCAAGTGTGAATTTTGGTTGCTAGAAGTGACCTACTTAGGCCACGTAATCTCTGGTAAGGGCATTGCTGTCAATCCCGAGAGAGTTCAAGCCGTTCTCGATTGGACTCCACCTGAGACCGTTAAACAAGTTAGGAGTTTCCTTGGTCTAGCCAGCTATTGTCGCCGCTTTGTTGAAAACTTCTCCAAAGTAGCCAAACCCCTCACGGAACTTCTCAAGAAAGATAAAAAGTTCGAGTGGTCCCCACAGTGTGAGTACAGTTTTCAGGAACTGAAAAGACGCCTGACTTCTGCTCCCATACTTGTGCCACCGGATTTCACTAAAGACTTTATTATCTACTGCGACGCCTCACGACAGGGACTAGGTTGTATTCTTATGCAGGATCGTCATGTGATTGCCTATGCATCTCGACAGTTGCATCCACATGAGGAGAATTATCCTACACATGATCTAGAGCTTGCAGCTGTAGTCTATGCACTCAAGACCTGGCGACATTACCTCCTTGGTAAACGTTGCCAGATCTACACCGATCACCAGAGTCTCAAGTATATCTTCACCCAACCAGACCTGAACCTTAGGCAAAGACGTTGGTTGGAGTTGATCACAGATTATGATCTAGGGATTACCTACACCCCAGGCAAAGCCAATGTCATGGCTGATGCGCTAAGTCGTAAATCCTATTGCAACAATCTCATGTTGCAGCAAGGCCAACCCCTTCTCCATGAGGAATTCTGTAAGCTTAACCTTCACATTGCTCCTCACGGATTCCTTTCTACCTTGGTGGCGAAACCTACCCTTGTGGATCTTATCATAGAAGCCCAGAAGCATGATACGAGGATTACCCGGATCAAGAGAAACATTGCCAAGGGTATTGCTGGTAGTTTCTCTATAGATGATCGAGGTGTTGTTTTCTTTGGGAACCGCCTGGTGGTCCCCAAGAAGCAACATCTTCGGCAATTGATTCTCAAGGAGGCGCATGAATCTCCTCTCACGATTCATCCCGGTAGCACTAAGATGTATCAGGACCTACGCCAGAGGTTCTGGTGGACTAGGATGAAGAGAGAAATCGCTGAGTTCATTGCTAAATGTCACGTTTGTCGTCGCGTTAAGGCAGAGCATCAAAGACCTGCTGGCACCCTTCATCATTTAGCTATTCCTGAATGGAAATGGGATAAAGTTGGTATGGACTTCATCACCGGCTTTCCCAGGACCAAAAGAGGGAATAACGCTATCTTCGTAGTCGTTGATCATCTTTCCAAAGTGGCTCACTTCCTACCTGTTCGAGAGAATATCACTGCTAGTCAGCTTGCTGATTTATACATTTCTCGAATAGTATCACTCCATGGTGTTCCACTAGAGATCAATTCAGACCGTGGCAGTCTTTTCACTTCTCATTTCTGGGAGAGTTTCCAAACTGCCATGGGAACCCATCTTTCCTTCAGTACCGCTTTCCACCCTCAGTCGAGTGGTCAGGTGGAATGGGTCAATCAAATTCTTGAAGACATGCTTAGAGCTTGCGTTATCTCATTCCGTATGGATTGGGAGAAATGTCTTCCTTTTGCCGAGTTTGCTTATAACAATAGCTATCAATCCAGCCTCAAGAAAGCTCCTTTTGAGGTTCTCTATGGACGAAGATGTCGAACACCTTTGAACTGGTCAGAAACTGGTGAAAGACAATTCTTTGGACCGGACATGATCCAGGAGGCAGAAGAGCAAGTTCGCATCATTCGTGAGAATTTGAAAACAGCCCAGTCTCGTCAGAAGAGCCAGTACGATCGTCATCATAAGGATATGACTTATGAAATTGGCGACCAGGCTTACCTTCGGGTTACTCCTTTGAAGGGTACCCATCATTTCGGTATCAAGGGCAAGTTGGCTCCTCGTTACATTGGTCCCTTTCGCATTCTCGCTAAACGAGGAGAGGTTGCCTACCAATTGGAACTACCCCCACATCTTTCTCGAGTTCATGATGTCTTCCACGTCTCTCAACTCAGGCGTTGCTTCTCGGATCCCATCCGCGGAGTGGACCACGAAACGCTTGATCTCCAAGATAACCTCACATACCGAGAGTACCCGGTTCGCATTCTTGATCAAGTCGAGCGTGTTACCCGACGTCAGAACATCAAGTTTCTCAAAGTTCAGTGGTCTCATCATTCCGAGAGAGAAGCTACTTGGGAGCGAGAAGATCGTCTTCGACTGGAGTACCCCGCTTTCTTTCCGTCAACCCCTGAATCTCGGGATGAGATTCTTTTAAGTGGGGGCGAGTTGTCACATCCCTAGTCTGGTATGACCTAGACTAGCTAGTGATTTGTGCGTCATGTTTAAATTTTCATTTAAATTTGAATTGAGGATTGGTGGAACCCTCAGAATCATTTTGAAAATGACCCAAATAAAAATTTCTCCAAAAGGGTCCAAGAAAATGCTCATGTTGCTCTCTGAAAATATTGGACAGAGATAAAAATCAAACCAATATTTTTAGGAGCTCATGAATATTTATTTTGGCCATTTGGAATTAATGCATAAATATTTGCATTGGAAATATATTAGTTATATATATTAATATATGTCCAAAAAATTATGCCACCTGTTGGGGAGCTCTGGAATAATATATCTAGCTCCTGCAAAAATTGGCATAAGGTAATAAAATGATTTAATATTTTAATTAAATCAAAACAAATGTCAGAAAAATTAGAAAAGAAAACAAAAAGGGGAAAACCCTACTTGGACTACCTGGCGCCTAACTCCTGTGCAGCCCAGCGGCCTAGCAGGCCGGCCCAGCCAGCAGGCGGCCCAGCCGCCTCCTCCTCTGTCGTCTTCGTCCTCGACAGAGGGAGGGGAGCGTGCCCGGCGCGCGCGCGCCACCGCACCACGCCACCAGCCTCCCTGGTTGCCTGGCGCGCCCCTCGTCGCTCTGGACGATCCCGCGCGTCGCCACGCCCCCCCCGTACCCTCTCACTCTCCCCCGATTCTTCCTCTCCTCTCCCTCGCTCTCTCTCTCTCTCGTGTCCGAACGCGCCGGTCGCCGCCGTTCGCCATAGCCGCCGCCACAGCCTCCCCCTCGCCTCCCCGACACGCTCCCCAGATCCGCCGCGACCCCCTCTACCTCCTCGTCGAGCCACGCAAGACGGAGCGCCCTGTGGAGCCGCCGTCGCCATCGTCTTCCTCCTCGGACGCCGCCGACCGCCGACTCCGATTCGCCGTCTCCAACGCGTCCCCGGCCACAACGAGCAGCCCTGGAGGTCCGCGGTGAGCCCCGCCACCGTTCCCCTCTCTTCTCCCCCTCGTCTCCGCGCCGTAGCTCCGTTCCCCACCATGGCCGAAGCCATCACCGCCGCAGCTCCTCGCCGTCGTGGCCACAGCCGCTCCAGGCCGCAGTCGAGCTCGCCGTTGCACTCAATGCACTCTGGCGAGTCGCGCGGACCCGATCGCAGCCTCCCTAGTGCCCTGCAGCGCCTAACCCGCATTGACCGAACTCCGGCAGCCGCAGCCGAGCTCGCCGCCGTCGACTCCGGCCATTCCAGGCCCAGCCACGGCCACCGGCCGACGCGCCATCGAGCTGGCTTTCCAACGCACCTAGCCGCGTGCCATTTGGAGCACCATAGAGGAAACCCGGGGCACAAGTACGCCGCGGACCTCGCCGGCGACTAACCGCCGGCGGGTTTGACTTGTTCGACCTGGGGTTTGACCCCCCAGGGTCACTGACGCGTGGGCCCCGTTGGCCAGGTGATTAGCTTAGTGCTAATCACCGTTAACTAACCCCCCTAACACTGAGAGTGGGCCCTAGCGCCACTAACCTTTTTAATTAAGTTAATCTAACCCTGTTTAACCCCCTGACACTAACGTGTGGACCCCACACGTCAGGTTTGACCCTAGCCAGCTGCAGTTGACCTGCTGACGTCATGCTTACTCAATGCTGACGCAATAATATGATTTCTGGAATTATTTTAATTCAGGAAATTCCAGAAATTGATTTAAACTTCAAAAATTCATATCAATTCAACCGTAGCTTAGATTAAAATAATTTATATATGAAAAATTATCAGAAAAATGCAACCTTTCCATCTTTACTAGTTTCATGCATGACAAACCAACTTATACTTGCTGTATAGGTGAAAACACATTATGGCATATATAAGAGACTTAATTTAGAATTGCATTTGAGCTTTGGTTCAAATGGACTTCAAACCAAATGAGTACTAGTTGCATTAGCACAATCAGCATCACATCTTCATGCCATGTTCATGCATCATTGTGTTGCATATGCTTGTGTTTTGATTGTTGGCACCGTTCCTTCTCGATAGGTCCTACTCCGGAGGCGTTCCAGAGTACCTGTCTGTGGAGCAGTGCCTCCCTTGTTGATTTACCAGGCAAGCAAACCCCCTTGTTCATTTCGATAAAACCCTACTCTCTCGCTCCTGCTCTCAGTTATTGTATTAGGACAACAGCGATTCATCTGCTACTTTGTGCTGCGGTAGTTGAACCCATTCCTCTGCATGACCTGTCATTGCCACAGTAAATAGTTGAAACCCACTAGCATGTGTAGGAGTTGATTGAAGCCACTGATGTGTTTCTACCATGCTATGCCTGCTATTGCTTAGAGTTGTGTCAGGTCTGGTTCATTGGGAATGAATTGGAGTGTTATGATATGTTCTGATGCTGAGAGTTAAGTGTGTGAACACGATTTGGTAAAGCTAGCGGTGAGAGGCCATGTAGGAGTACATGGTGGGTTGTCTCACTGGAACCGTCCTTAAGCACTGAGTTCTATGTATGTTGTCCAATGACTCGATACTACCACACATTGGGTTCCGGTAACTCGACCCCTCTCGACTTATTAACCGACTTGATCTCTGTCCAGGAGTCGCAACTAGTTTCTGGTGTTTGTAGGTTGTGCTATTTTTCTACCAAGTGGCACCCGGCAGGGTGGGCTTGGGACAGACTAGGCACAGGTGGCACGGTGTACCAAGTGGCACCCGGATGGTGGGCTTGGGAACCCTACTCACATCGTTTGGGGCCGTGAGCGACAACCCGGCCGGATCTCCTTGCGGATGGAACCCGAATAGGCGATAAACCTGGATTAGAGTCTTGTGTGTTTAGTCAGGTCGTGGCCGACACCCTCGCCAGGCTTCCGCTTGAAGGTTGCCGAGATACATGACATGTACATGGCGGTAAGTGGCGAGAGCGTGTGTGAAGAAGTACACCCCTGCAGGGTTAACATGATCTATTCGAATAGCCGGGTCCGCGGTTATGGACTTCTTGGATGCTTACATGGTACATAGACAACTTGAAGTGGATACTCTAAAAAGCTCAAGACAAGTGTGAGTGCTATGGATGGCCTTCTCGTAGGGAGACGGGGATGAATCCATAGTAGTGTATTGTGTGGTGATTAGTGGACTCGTGTACGTTGTCTCACCTCAAGATTTTCTGGTAGTCGTAGAACAGGATAGCCACAGAGTCAAAGCTGGCTTGCTGCAACTAAACCCCACACTACCCTCTTGATACAAATGCATGTATGATAGGATCTGATGTAAGTCTTGCTGAGTACCTTTGTACTCATGTTGCTTTATTTATGTCTTTGCAGCGGAGACTTCGGTCTTATTAGTGTTCTCGTGGACTTCGACAAGTAGCTTGTACCTCAGCTATGATCTTGATCGGATGTTGTAGATAGTCAGGCTTTCAGCCCTTTTCATTTATAGATGTCTGTACTCAGACATGTAATGCTTCTGTTTGTTGCTTGATTGCTCTGACTGTTGGGTCATGTGACCCCTGTTTGTAATAATGCTATGATGGCTCTTCTGAGCCTTTATCTATATGAGTTGTTGAGTTATGCTGTAATGCCATGTTGTACAACACATACTTGCATGTTATGCGTACGTGTAATGTGTATTGCTATGTGTGGGATCTGACTATCTAGTTGTTTATCCTTAGTAGTCTTTCTTACCGGGAAATGTCTCCTAGTGCTTCCACTGAGCCCTGGTAGCTTGCTACTGCTCCGGAACACTTAGGCTGGCCGGCATGTGTCCTTCTTCGTTCCTGTGTCTGTCCCTTCGGGGAAATGTCACGCGATGAATACCGGAGTCCTGTTAGCCCGCTACAGCCCGGTTCACCGGAGTCCTGTTAGCCCAGTGCTACAGCCTGGATTCACTCGCTGATGACCGACACGTTCGATGCTGGGTCATGGATGCCTGTCCCTGTAAGTTAGTGCCACTTTGGGTTTACGACTAGCCATGTCAGCCCGGGCTCTTTATCATATGGATGCTAGCGAAACCATCATATACGTGTGCCAAAAGGCGCAAACAGTCTCGGGCAAAGGTAAGGCGACACCCGTGGGGATACCGCGCGTGAGGCCGCAAAGTGATATGAGGTGTTACATGCTAGATCGATGTGGCATTGAGTCGGGGTCCTGACAAGCAATGAGAAGCCACTCCACCAAAAATCAGCTCAAGGAAAAATCACCAGAGGCCAAATTCATTCTGTCGAACACCTTGCATGCACTGTTGCTGTTCAAAATTCAGAAAGATTCAGAGTTCAGTGTCGATCTTCGACAGAGGTTCAGTCACATGCCCATAGTGCCCTTGGCACGTTCCTCGCCGCCTCTTCCTCCTGTCTGGAGCATCCCGCACGCGCGCTTGGCGTCTTCCCGGCGTCGGTGGCGCCCCTGGCCGCCCGCGCCGGCGTGTCTTGCGGCGGCTGAGACCCCGTTACAGCCGACAGGGGACAAGAACGGCGGCTCAATGCCGTTACGCGCCGCCCATCGCCCCTCTGCCCTCCGCGTGGCCTCATGCGTGCCAGCGCACGCCCATGGCACCGCCACCGTGGCCGGCAAGCACGAGACACGCTCCCTGCCGCCGACGGGCCCGCGCCGCCCTGTTCTGTCAAACTCACTCCCAAAGCACCAAACTCCAGCTAGATTAGCACCAAAACGGAACCGTGGACCTCCACGATGACGCCCAACGTCCTAATTACCCCGACCAAGCCCTGCGCCGCCGTAATCGTCACCAGAGACCCCCGTTCACGGCCACCGCCTCAGACCGCCTATATAAAGGGCCCCCGAGCTCACCCTCGTGCACGCATCATCACCACACCTCACCAACGCCCCGCCAGGCCACTAGGAGGACCTCGAGGAGGTCTCCTCTCCCAACTCCGGCTGCCCCGATCCGCCTCGGCCTCCACCACGATTCGCTCCGGTGAGCCCATCTCCTGCGCTCTAACCCCATCAATTACTCCCTCTAGCTACCAGGAGCCTAACCCCCTCCTCAATTTGATCTCTACAGCCCTCTCCGACGAGTCCCTCGACCACCCGAGCCGCCGTCTGCGGGAGCAAAGCTCGCCGTCGACGTGGTACTCGCCGGCGACCACCACCACCACCAACCTACGTGGAATGGCGCCCTGAACTCGGAGGTACCCTCCTATCCCCTTGCCTCGCCGTGGATCGCCGCCGGTGACCACCGCGGCTCTCGGGCGCCGACGAGCTTCGTTTCCACCTTTTTGAAAGTTTAAACCTGACGAGTGGGACCCCACCGTCAGCCTCTCTGCCCTCTCTATTGAATCGTTTTCTGGAAGCACCTTCGGGCAAAATGCGCTTTCCCCTCTGGGCTGGCGTATTCAACACTAGAACGTTTTCTGTTTTTATAAGCTAGCCCCTGGGAACTTTCTGTTTCATTACAGATGAGTCCCTGGACAAAAACCTTTATAACTTTTAAACAGAAAGGTATTTTTGATTGATTCTTTTTCTGTTCTCTTTATAATTTTGTCTAGTTTTCTATCAGATTTATTTGAAAAATATTTGGAATACTTTTTGTGCACTCCTTGGTATTTACGATAGCGCATATATTTTCTTTATACCGTAGATACCGAAGGAGGTGACGGACCCGCGAACTTCACCGAGCTAGTCTCCGACTACTCTGAACCAGGCAAGCATGTTTGAACTTTTGATATGATGAGTGTCTTGGCATGTTTTGCATTTAGTTAGTTTCATGGCATGTTGATGAGCATATCGATGAACGTTATTTTATGAAATGTTGAGGTAAGTGAGTTCGATGATCCATAAGTGGATGGATGTGAGTATGAATGGCCACGTGCTGGCATGAGGATGGGTAAGATGGCAGTGTAGTAGCATGCCAGTCTTATGCCAGACTATGTGACTTCAGTGTCAAACTGTATCAGTCCAGTTCCTCTCATTTCCTTCCCTGTACTACCACATGTTTTCCGCAATGAATATGGTTTAGTAAGTTGCAAACCGCTTTCCTGGTACACACCAAAAGGAGAGGCCGTGATGATGGTTCCATGGCCCTGGATTAAAGCCAGTCATCCGGTCAGGGGGCATGGGTGTTTCCGGTTGGGACCGAGAGGGGGGCACCCCTTAGAGCGCGCGTATATAAATTTGATCCCATGCTATTCTTGGACGATGTCTAGGGTGATTCCTAGCATTGAGAGGTAGGATGGGTGTGTACTGGTTAGCTGTGTTTTCTTCCGAAATACCGTAAACGGAACTAGTCCTTCGTGACTACGGAAATCCGTTGGCTGTGGGAATAATTTTGTACAAACTCTGCAGAGTCATATATTCCTCCAAATCATCTATTCCATGTCCTAGATTGATATTATCTTATCCTGATCAAATGTCAGTTTTGATGACAGAGACTCCGGTGAATCGCATGAGTGCTAAGTCCGGTTAAATGATTATTCCTGTGGATGGACTAACCCATTCATTCTCATGAATTGAACATTTATTATGAGTATTATTTCCTTGCGAATAAAAACCCTTTCTGCGATGTCGCTCAGACGCCCGACTGTGGCATTGTTGTATTTTACTTTCTTTTAAAAGCCCTTTCTGTGATGTCGCCCCGACGTCCGACTGTGGCATTTCTTTTAAAGCCCTTTCTGTGATGTCGCCCCGACGTCCGACTGTGGCATTTCTTTTAAAGCCCTTTCTGTGATGTCGCCCCGACGTCCGACTGTGGCATTTCTTTTAAAGCCCTTTCTGTGATGTCGCCCCGACATCCGACTGTGGCATTTCTTTTAAAGCCCTTTCTGTGATGTCGCCCCGACATCCGACTGTGGCATTTCTTTT